>NC_058404.1:191789360-191921219 GCF_002201575.2 Neomonachus schauinslandi
TAATAGGAGCTTGTAGGGGAGTCAAAAGTTGTACATGGATTTTCAACCTCTCCTAACCCGCATGGTGTTTAAGGGTCAACTATAGTCAATAACATTCTGAAACTTTTACATAAGAATCTAAATGCCCTTCACTATTTGCTTCTCTAAAAAACAATAAAGATCTAACAACAATGCTCTAGTTTACATTTTTAGAGGAAATCTTTGGCTACTTTGTAGAAAATATACTAGAAACAGCAAAAGCAAAAGTGGAGACCTGGTAGGAGGCTGTCACCAGAATCCAGATAAGGGGTGAGAATATCTTGGATCACGGGAATAACAGGAAAAATGCCAGCACATGTGCAAATCCTAGACATATTTGAAAGAACAATTCATTGGACAAAAGCCAAGAAGAACTCTAAAAGTTTTGGCCTGACCAACTGGAGGGAGATAGTTGTCAATCACTGAGAGAGGAGAAGCCTGAGAATTGAGTAGGAGTTTAAGGGGCATGGATGGGAGTGGTCTGTTTGGGATATGTTAAATCTGAGACAGCTCCTAAGTAGCCAAGTGCAGATTTCAAGAGATAGCTGAATATTTGATTCTGGGGTTCAGGAAAGAGGTCTGGAAAGGAGATGTAATTGTGGGAACCGTCAGTTTATGGTGGTATTTAAAGCCATGAGATGAGAGGCAAGCAAGGGAGTAGGTGGAGTCCAAGGCCTGAGACCTGGACTTCCAGCATAAAGAAGTCTGCAGGGAAAAATAGGAAGCAGCAAAGGAGACAAAAGAGGAGTGGTCCATAAGGTAGAACATAACCAAGAGAGTATGGTATCCTGGAAGACAAGGAAAGCAGGTGTGTTTATGAGGATGCAGTCATCACCTGTGTTAGATGTCAAGGAAGGTGAACACTGATGAAGAGCCAGTAGATTCAGCAACATGGAAGTTCTTTATGACGTTGGCCAGAACTCTCTTGATAGTGTAATTGGGCAAAAGGCAGACAGGGTGAGTTCAGGAGACAATGGGAGGAAAAGAATAGGAATCAGTGAGTTTAGTTAACTCTTTCATAGAATTTTGCTGCAGAAGGGAGGTAAGAAGTAAGATCACCAATCCAGAAGTCCAGAAAAGCATCTTTCTGTTTGTGTGTCTGTATTTTATTAAGTGGGAAAATTAACTGCATGTTTATGTGCTGGTAAGAATAGCCTAGCCAAAAGCGAACAGTGCTATAGAAAACAGAAGGAAATATGGGGGGCAATGTTCTTGAATAGGCAAGAGAAGTAAGATCCACAAACAACTGGCTTTTGATATCATCTATGGTGGTACATTGTGTGGGTACAGATGCTGGTAGATAGACGTCTCTGGGTCTCAGTTTCCTCCTCCATAACTGGGGCTTATAATGCTTATCTCACCTAGATTTTATAAAGGCTAACTGACTTAATATAGGTGAGTGCCTGCTTCCCAGTAACACTCAAAAAATGACAACCACACTGATTTGTCTCAATATCCCTAAATCACAATTTTCAGGTCTGGAAATCTCTCTACTGAGAGGTTGTACGTCTACTGAGTAAATACAAGAAGCTAGTGAGATTAGGTTCGTACATAAATAACTCATGAAATTTTTTAAACATTTTAACTCTTAATAAAATGCCTCAGGCAACTGCATGAAATGCCTCCTTATTAAAATACTAAATCAAAGACAATAAAATCTGGCAGAGCAGCATAATTTCATATCTTCGGTATCTTGTTTGCATAGGTTAATTTTAAACCCAAAGATTTATTTAAATGTTCCACAGCCTTTATAACAAAATTAAGGTATTGGAGCTGCTTCAGGCAGTGGGTCAGACTCTGTGAGAAACCACCTCCCTCCCTACTTTATTTCACAGCACAAATCAGCCAAATGGATAAGCCAAAAGTTTGAAGTCAACCAAGTTGCACTGATTAACTGCTGTAATTGAGGTTAAGGGCAATTCACTAGGAATCACAAACTCTGGGCTCTAGCCCTGAGGTTAGCTTGCCCTGTTGGACTTGACCATTGGACAGACCTTTCACTTTCTGGGCCTCTACTTCCTAACCTGGAATACAAAGGGCTTAGGCCTGATGCCGTCACTTCAGTTCCCATGGTCTATGATTCTGAGAGCTTGAGATTACGTGAGGCTTTATGGACTGTAGAAAGAGATTGCTTGGGGCCACTGCTTTCCCACGGTGGAATTTGGACAGATTATACAACTTCTTTGAGTCTCAGTTTTCTCCTCTTTACCTGAGGTATGAGAACCAAACACAGTCTTGCTTGAAAACCCCTCTACTAAGGGCACTCTGTTATTCCAAGCTAAGGGGCTAAAGCAGTAGCCTCAACCAGGAGAGGGCAGGGTATGCCAGGATCAACCTGTGAAGTGTACTCAAAAGAGTCACATCTCCCCTACCCCTTAGAAGGTGAGCCAGTGTGGTAGATAGGTGTCTTCTCTTTTTCAAACTGGTACATTTGTAATGGTGGCATAGAGCTTCCACCTGGGCAGAATGTTAAGGACCCAAATGGACTTTGTTGCTGATTAATGCTGTCTGCAGTGGACGTAGGAGTGGTGAGACATAACTGTGGGTCTGTTTGCAATCCCAGGTTGCAAGGCGTACAAGTGTGTCAGAATGATTTCTCAGTTCCGTTTCATTCACTATCCCTTCCTCTCCCTTCAAGACCATGCCCTCTCCATAGGTAGGCTTTGAGTGCTTTTCGGTTTTTAACTTTGACTAACACTGAGGGAAGTTGAGTTTCTGGAGAAGTGTGGCAAAGGCGGACTTTCCTCATTGGTTTTTGTGGTTGATGGTCTGCAAAAATGATCACTATGCCCCTCCTCACATCAGGAGAGGCATCACTTTCCCCAACCCCAAAACTGAGCTGGCCTTGTGATTCGCTTTGGCCAACAGAATGCAGCCAATGGGATTTTGGCCTTGGGATTTCTAGGCCTACTCTTTAAGGAGCCCCCATAGATTCTTCTTTTATTCAGAGGGAAATCCAGCCAACCATAGAAAGAAGTCCAGACTACCCATGTGGATGGAAAAGAACACATAGAGGACAAGCTAGGTTCCAGATATATGAGTGATTCCAGCCAATACCAAAGGAGTGAGGCCCAGTCATCCTAGCGGGTCCCCAGCCATTCAAACCCTTCCAGCTAGGGCAGCAGACAGGTGAGTCAGGCCACCTCGAATCCTCCAGTCCCCTGCGAGCCACGCCAGCTAAGACCACATGGGGACAGACTTGAGCTGTTCCAGCGGGACCCCACCCCACCCCACAGATTTGTGCACAACAAAATGGTTATTGTTCTGAGCCACTAAATTTTGAGAAAGCCAAAGCTTAGATGAGTTAATTACCCTACCCAAAGTCACAAAAAGAGTAAATAGCAAAACTGAGATTAGAACACAAGCCCAGGCTTTCCCAAATTGATGATGAAATTCGTATTCTTTCTCCTCACATTCCATTCCAATTGCGTAAAGAACTTGAATTTCACGATTTTAATTACAGAATGATAGGCTTCAAAGGACAAGCATGTTTGGTTGGTACCTGACAATTCAGCTCTCAATTATATACTGTCTTACTCTGCTCTCTAATTACTTGATCAGACATATTTCAGTTTATAATTTCTCAGAAGTCAGCAAAAGGGAATGTGCTTCCTGGCAGTATTTTGAAGAATATTCATTAGATTTATTATAAGTAGGCCTCACTTTCCACAATAAAATCCATCTTTTAAAAGTGTTACGAGAATTTTTTAAACAGTTTTATGTAAATAAAGCTGCTGTAAATTAAATTATATTTTGATGAAATAGAAGTTCCCATTTAAAATCAGCAGTGAATTTTTTAATAGAGCTTTTGAAACATTTTTAAGATGATGAATCATTTAGGGTCATTTTCTGTCCTGGAAGCTGAGATTTTTATGTTAGATTTTCTTAAACTAGGGCACAGCTTTAAAAGATGAGAACTGTGCAGGGCATAGGCTAGTCTTTGGCCCAAAGTAAGTGTTAGGAAAAAATGGTAACAATTACAGGCCTGTTGTGGCTGAAAATGTCCTAACCTTCAGTATCTATGAATGTGACCTTATTTAGAAATAGGGTCTTCACAGATAGAATCAAATTAAGATGAGATCATTAGTGTGAGCCCTAATCCAACGTGACCAGTGGCCTTAGAAGAAGAGGAAAGCACCATGTGATGACAGAGACAGAGGTTGGAAAGCTGATGCTGTACGCCAGGGAACACCAAGGATCAACAGCCATCACCAGAAGCTAGGAAGACACAAGGAAGTTTCTACTCAGAGCCTCGGAGGAAGCGTGGTCCTGCTGACACCTTGGTTTTGGACTTCTAGCTTTCAGAATTGCAAGAGAACAGATTTCTGTTGTTTTGATTGTTTGATAGTAAAGTGTTATGGCATCTCTAAGAAACTAATATCATGTACATCATTTTTTTGACTTAGAAGGAAATATTAGAGGGAGGAAGATACATGAGGAAACAGAACAGAGGACTTTTTTTTTTTTAAGACTTTATTTATTTGCGAGAGAGACAATGAGAGACAGAGAGCATGAGAGGGAGGAGGGTCAGAGGGAGAAGCAGACTCCCTGCTGAGCAGGGAGCCTGATGTGGGACTCGATCCCGGGACTCCAGGATCATGACCTGAGCCGAAGGCAGTCGCTTAACCAACTGAGCCACCCAGGCGCCCCAGAGGACTATTTTTTAGCCAAATCAGTAGATATCCCCAACCCCTGTCTCCCATGCCAGTTTTAGTCTAAAGGCTAGAAAAAAAAAAAATTAAATACTTTCTGAAGCTCTACTGCAGCTAGACCTGCTCATGTGACACATTTCTAGCCAATGAAACATCATTGTTTGTTTGTTTGACAAAAGATAAAAGCATGGCTAGGCCAGTCATCCTTGTCCTTCCTCCTTCAATCCAAATGTGTTATCTTGGGGTAGAGCAGTCATCCTGCAACAAGTAGGTAGCAAGCATGAGAGAAAGACCAGGAGAATCACCGTGCAAAGCTACTGACCCTGCAGAGCCTCAGAACCAATTCTAACCAACACCTGTCTCTAGATTTGAGTTACGTGAGAAAAATAAACCCATATTTGTTAAAACCAATACAGGTTCGATTTTCTATTACAACTGGACACATTCCTAATTGATGGAAGAAGCTATGGCAATAGTTCAGACCAGAGGTAATATATAAGGATAAGAGGGGCGCCTGGGTGGCTCAGTTGTTAAGTGTCTGCCTTCGACTCAGGTCATGATCCCAGGGTCCTGGGATCAAGCCCCGCATCGGGCTTGCTGCTCAGCGGGGAGCCTGCTTCTCCCTCTCCCACTTCCCCTGCTTGTGTTCCTGCTCTCTCTCTCTCTCTCTGTCAAATAAATAAATAATTTATATATATATATATATATATATATATATATATATATGGATAAAAAAAGCAGAGAGAGGAATGGAAAAACCAGGAGAGAGAAGAAAAATACTGTAAATATGGGTATTAACACTTGGGGATCAATTGAGTGTGGGGAAGAAGAAGAAGCCTGGTATAACTAGGAGGTTTTAAGACTGGGTTCTGGAGAGATTTCTTCTTCTGTAAGCAGTTATATACAGTTCCCTATCTCTGATGCAACAAATGGTTTTGAATAGCCCATGCTAGCCTTGCAGGCAACACAAATAACTGAATGCCAGATAGTGGCAGAAAGCAACACAATTTACTCTCCCAACATACAAACATACAACAGTCTTCAGCCATTAAAGCTCCTTGGCTTTTTCTACCGAAACATGAAATTCTCTGCTCAGGTCAGTGCAGTGCATCAGTCCCCAAATTTAGGCTCCAAAGTTGAGAGAGAGAGAGAGTATTTGCAGAGTTCCACATTCTGAGTTTGCATTTTTGGGGGGGAAACATGCTTGTGACACTGTGTCTTACAGAGAAGAATTCATCAACTTGACATTATTTCTAATTATTAACCATACACATTCTAAAAGAGTGCTTCACAAAGTGTGGTCCCAGACCAGTGCATCAGCATCACCTGGGAACCTGTTATCAGTGCAAGTTCCCAGGCCCCATCACAGATCTTCGAAAGCAGAAACCCAACAATTTGTATTTTAACAAGGTCTTCAGCTCACTTGACGTGCATCTATTATCCAGGGAGATTGGTAGCAGAACATCTCTGGCTTGACAAAATTGACTCTCCCAATCCTCCTTTGATATACAGTTGGTTACTGGATTAGGGGTGGAAATTTTCTTAGGGGCCAAAGAGCTTCCTGAGAGAACAGGGATAAAAACTTGAAAACCTTCCCTTTGCAACTCAATGCTAGTAGAATGTATTTGGTGGTTGGAATGATGTTGGCTGAGGTTAAGCTTCCAGTGGGGAATTTCATGTGAGGAAATGGAAAGTCAGGCTCCAAGCCAATTTTCCATGATAGAAAGGCTGATTCTGCCTGGCATGTACCTATTACTGGAATCCCCACCCACCCCCACCATGCTGGCTTGATGATTGTGCTTCTGGGCACTTGCTAAGCATTTGAATTTCAACAAACAGTTCCTACCATGGGAGCCCAAGCATGCACCCAGTTGTCCAAGTGTGACAGTCAAAGAGTAAGACCTTGAAGAGTCACTGCGTCTTTACCAATGAGGTCAGACTAGTGTTCTGTAGTGGCGCAGTGTAGCTAGAAAACAGACTCTGTGCTTAGGACATTTGAAAGCTGAACTGACTGCCTTGCACTGAGAAGACTGCTGAGATTCTTGGAGGACTGATGGGGAGAAGATGGGCTCTGTAAGAGTTCTTTGTCTTGCTCTCGATGGACTACACTGGGTCTTAACACCCTCAGGTTTGTCATTCGGCCCTGTTCTACTCTGTATCCAGGGGGAGCTGTGTTCAGTCAGTGGAGGAGTTTGTGGGAGCCTGGAGGGCAAGGGGAAGTGAGAAGTGGGTGTTACTCTCTCACCCTTTCTGCCTAGGTCAGCAAGTTTGCCACCCCTGCTTCTGCCCTTCAGACCCATCATGGTCCCATCTCCAGCCACCTCACCTGGCCCCTAGGTTCTGGTGACACATTCTCCTCCCTTTGATTTTCCAGCCTGGGGGCACTGATGGCTTCTTGATACTACTCATCTCTAGCCCCATTTTGGACTCTTGGCCTTTTTCATTACTGATGTAATAAATTCCCTGCATTAAGTTCCCTTTGTTGTAAATACCTAGAATGCTTTCTTTTTTTCTGATCAGAACTTGATGATACAACTGATTTGGCAATTGTCACAAAAGAGTAAATTGGATCTTTCAACTGAGATATACAGATAAAATAGATCTCAGATACCAAAGGGAAGTTGGGAGTCAGATGCCACAGTCCTGAGAATTTACAAAAGAGCAGGAGACTAAGAAGTGTCATAAACCCCTCACAGACATTGACTGATCTCTGTGGGGTGCCCACCCCAGACTCCCGTACCCTCTGGCTTCTGGTTGGGTTTGGCCACTAGAAGACACTGGTTGGAGATGGGGGTGTAATAGGAAGAAAGAAAGGGTGCTTAGACAAGTTTCCTGAAGCATAATCATGGTCCAGCATGGTGGGGTCAGGTGAGGGCTCCAGTCTTGGACCCACACCAGCCAGAATCAGCTGACTGTCACTCCTACTCCTCTCTTCCACTCTGAGATTTTAGCAGTAGCTGCTTTCCTCACCTATGGCTACTCTTCTTGGCAGGCAGTCCCTCTCCAATGATTATAACTCTCCCCAGGTTCCCTGTAACACTCATACCTAGGAGTGTTAATAGTTTCCCCCTGTTGCTATTTGCGGGATGCTTCCCATTACATTCCTTGTTGGTTCCATTAACGCTGCCCAGACCTTTGGAAGATGACCCGTCTTCCAACTCTCTTTAATTACCCTTAGAGTGTGCCATCTGTTTTCTGCCAAGAGGGTGATTTATACAGGGCATACAAGGATCAGGAGTTAGAGATTAAAGAGAGGGTCGTGAAGAGGATTTCCTTTAAGAGAGCTGAATTGGGAATTCAGGAGGAAGGGCCTCATGGGTGCCCAGGGAAGATAATGACTTAGGTCATTAGAAGTTCTGAGCACAGGGGACAGAAGCAGGGGTCCTTTTTGAGTGTGGGTTTCACTGTATAGGGTGTTCTGATGAGGCTATTTCATTGAGGAAACTTCTGATGTCATGAGCTAGCCAAATTTATTAGAGGAGATTCTTCAAATCTCTTCTGAATGCCAAAGCCACACTTCCGTTTTATAAAGATTGAGTGGAAAAAGAAGAGTGGGAGCAATGTCTCTGCATTCAGAATTCTACCTGACACTTCATTTTGTTATTGTATTTACCACTGCTCTCGCGTGTGACCATTGCCACCTGCCTAAGATCCTCTCTATTTTATCGTCTTTAGAAAATAAACCTCCAATCATCACCCAGGGTGGAGACGGGTAAATTCAAGGAGGGAATATGGGGATTTCAAATACTTCTTATACAGACCGTTAAGGAATCCTCTGGTCTGACACACCACTCTCCCTAAGCTTCCAGAGATATCCATTTTTATGAATCCCTTCTGAGGGATTGGCGGTATATAATTTGCTTGCATTGCCACAACAAAGACCACAGACAGGGAGGCTTAAATAACAGAAATGTATTTGCTCACATTTCAGGAGGCTAAGAGGCAAAGATCAAAGTGTCAGCAAGGTCGGTTCCTTCTGAAGCCTCTCTCCTTGACTTATAGACAGCATCTTCTCCCTGTGTCTTCACATGGTCATCCCTCAGGGCAGGTGTGTGCCCTAATCTCTTCTTATAAGGACACCAATCATATTGGATTAAGGCCCACCTTAATGAAATTATTTTAACTTAATCATCTCTTTAGAGGCTCTATCTCCAAACACAGTCTCATTCTGAGGTCATTAGGGCTTCAAAGTATGGACACGAGGGCTTCAACGTATGATTTTGGGGGGGGAACATAAGCCAACTCATAACAAGCAGGATAAAATTGAATTACTTTGGCCTCCCCATGTGCTAGCTTATATTTAGCTTTTTGGATTTGCTAACTCCACTCAATTGCAGCTGCTTTCTACCTTGCAAAATGTAGTCGTCATTAACTTTTCTCTCAAAGTCTTTCTCCTGAGAGATTTATGCTTTTCTTTATATGTCTCACTTGTTCCCATTTGGTGTGGTTTTGGAAATCAGAAAGAGTAAAGGCTTGTATTTCACCCATCATCTCTCATCAGATGTCTCTAGCCTGCTTTGTATCTGTTAACATAGCAACATAAGAATTTTCTAAATCACTGGGAAGTCTTCCTAAAGCTTATCTTTATGGCCACATAATGAATCTTCCAACTGGAGGGTATCATGTTCTATTTATCTATTTGATCTATGGCTGTGTTTCCAAGTTTTTGATAGAACTAACACTACAGTAAACATCTGGGTCAAGAGTATTAACTCTTTAAGTCTTTCTTGATACAAACCTCAATTCGTCAATTCTAAGATACCATCCATTGTAAGATACAGTGAAAGAGGTGAACGACTTTACTTCTGGAGAGGAGGAAAGGGGAGTTGGTTAAAGTCAAGAGAGTGGTTTTTATGTCTCTCAAAACATTTTGACTCTATGTGTATCTATGAAATCTGATAAAAATAACCACTGAAGGGAAAAATCAAGCCAGAAAATTATGTCTACAGGGGGTGCCTGGGTGGCTTAGTCTGTTAAGCATCAGACTCTTGATTTTGGCTCAGGTCATGATCTAGGGTCGTGGGATCAAGCCCCACATCTGGCTCCATGCTCAGAGGGGAGTCTGCTTGGGATTCTCTCTCTCTCTCTTCCTCTGCCCCTCTCTACCCTGTGCACTCTCTCTCTCTCTAAAATAAAAATTTAAAAATAAAATATAAATAAAATAAAAATAAAATAAAATTGATTTAATCAATCAAAAAGAAAAAAGAAAATTATGTCTACGGTGTGACCTCATTATTTAAAACCAAAAAAATTCATAGAAAAATTATTAAGGATCCACAGGGTAAGTTTAAGAGTGAGTTTTGTTTTGGGCACCTGGGTGGCTCTGTTGGTTAAACGACTGCCTTCGGCTCAGGTCATGATCCTGGAGTCCCAGGATAGAGTCCCACATTGGGCTCCCTGCTCAGTGGGGAGCCTGCTTCTCCCTCTGACCCTCCCCCCTCTCATGCTCTCTCTCATTCTCTCTCTCTCAAATAAATAAATAAAATCTTTAAAAAAAAAGTGAGTTTTGTTTTGATTGTTATTTCTGGGTTTTCCAAAATTGAAGTGAATAGTTTCTAAAGAAGAAAAAGGTTTGCTTTTTACTCCTTTATTCTAAAAAGAAAAGTGAGCGGGCGCCTGGGTGGCTCAGTTGGTTAAGCGACTGCCTTCGGCTCAGGTCATGATCCTGGAGTCCCAGGATCGAGTCCCACATCGGGCTCCCTGCTCGGCAGGGAGTCTGCTTCTCCCTCTGACCCTCCTCCCTCTCATGCTCTCTGTCTCTCATTCTCTCTCTATCAAATAAATAAATAAAATCTTTTAAAAAATAAATAAATAAATAAATAAATAAAAAGAAAAGTGAGCAGAAGGAAATGCACCAAACTGTAGTCCTTGCATGGTGAAACTGTAGATGTTATTTCTTTTTTGTACTTCTCTGAAGTTTCTAAATTACCTCTAACAGACATGTTTGGGGGCTTAAGCGCCTAAGAAAGAATACTCCGCTGGAGAAATAGAGAAATCTCTTTGCCTCAAGGAGAGACAATCTGAAGGGACATCCCAGCTCCCTTTGGGATCAACTGAGTGAGGCCTTTGCTGAGACTGCATAGCAGCCTCATTTCTCCTTTGCCCAAAGCTGATTCTTTTGTCCCCCTCCCAAAGTACTGATTCCCAAGAGCACCCCAATAAACTTCCTACTCTCAAATCTCCTTCTCAGAGTCTATACCCTAGGGAACCTGACCTACAACACCATGTGCTTTGGCTGGTTCAAAGGACATCATCTACCAGCTTGTTGTAAGTCATGAAAGTATTTCTAAGGGCACTGTTTTTGAAATAGAAAACTCATTTTGGCTTGCAATTTTGAGGAATATGTTAATAAGCAGGTTACAAAACAGTTCACATGCTATGATTGCAATTAAGAAGATATATATAAATACATACATTTCATAATAACTAATACTTGAGGACATAGTTAATGGATTAACGCTTTTTAAAAAATTTTTTAATTCCAGTATAGTTAACATACAGTGTTATATTAGATTCAGGTGCACAATACAGTGATTCAACACTTCCATACATCACCCAGTGCTCATCATCACAAGTGCACTTCTTAATCCCCATCCCCTATTTCACCCATCCCCTCACCCACCTCCCCTCTGGTAACCATCAGTTTGTTCTCTATAGTTAAGAGTCTGTTTCTTGGTTTTCCTCTTTTATCCCTCAATGATTGTTTATTTTGTTTCTTAAATTCCACATATGAGTGAAATCCTATGGTATTTGTTTTTCTCTAACTGGTACCATATTGTTTTGATTACTACAGCTTTGCAATATAACTTGAAGTCTAAAATTGTAATACCTCCAGCTTTGCTTTTCTTTTTCAAAATGCTTTGGCTATTCAAAGTCTTTTATGGTTCCATATAAATTTTAGGATTTTTTTGTTCTAGTTCTGTGAAAAATGCTGTTGATATTTTGATAGGGATTGCATTAAAAGTGTAGATTGCTTTGGGTGGTATAGACATTTTAACAATATTTTTTCTTCCAATCCATGAGCATGGAATGTCTTTACATTTCTTTGTGTCACAATAGACTAATACTTTTTGAGTACCTAATTTTAGCCAGGCATTAATTTGGCATTATACCAAAAATATTAAAATTATCTCTGGATGATGGAATTAGAAGTGGTTTTTATTGTCTTCTTCCTCCTTCTAGAATATTTCCCAAATTTTGTTTTGTAATTACATACAATGTTATAAAAATTACTTTATAAATCAACCTTTTACAAATAAATTTTTATGATAGCAAGTATTTCAATAAACATCTGCTATAATCTTTATATTACATGTAACCCCAAATTCTCCTCTCCACCCTCCAAAAAGTCCAAGACCTGCAAAAATAAGATGTGTCAACCCAACAGAGTTGAAGAGCAAGTTTTGAATATCAAGATTTGGGATACGGAAGGTTGTCATTAATTCTCTAGTCCAGAAATAAATAAACTGAGTGTTTTCTGAATCATTTGCGTTTTGAAGCCGAAAGGAAAAGGGAACTCTTAGGTATTTCCCATTGACCTCAGATGGATTATATAACAAAAGGACCATAAAGTTTTCCCAGCATGGAGTCTTTGACAAAGACACCATAGACATCAAGGAAGACAGAGTCTGCACTTGAGAGTTTAGGACCAAAACCTAAATGCTCTGATATTTTTTTATCAGTCCAATCTGGAATCTGTCATCCAAAGATTATATCCATTAATTTTTCTTTGTTACATATCTATTTAGAATATATTCTTAACTGACTACAATTGGTCTTCAATTCAGAGAGAAAATTAAATACATTGCCACTCTAAAGCTAAAAAGACAAAACATAGGCAGAATATTTTAGAATATTATTCCTTCTTCCAAAATGTATGTTTTGCTTTTTTCCCCCTTGGCTCAAATAAATATATTTTATTGCATCTCTCTGGCAAAAACTTTTTACTGAATTCAAACAAGGGTACCTGAAGGTTAATTGAAATGTGGACTTTTTTGTGTAATCTTTTCCCATTGTTAATGAATTTCTGCCATGCCAAGATAAAGGGTGAGATGTAAAGGTAAGTTGACATCTTCCAAATTTTAAGTCTGGCCATTATGGTGATTCCACGCCAAGTCACATCCAGGGTAGTACTGTCTGATCTAATTGAACATGGTGTAACTAAGTGAGAAGCCAGGAGAGTTGATCCCTCTAAGCAGTGTTCCAGACTTTCTCTGGGCTGGAACAAACAAAAGTACAGCAAGGACTTCCGAGAATTAGTCATGTTCATCATTTTCAAGGAAATCACAGAGTATTCATTAAAGAATGGCTTACGTTAGGCTGCCCTCATTAGGAAGGATGGAAGTCATTGCTATGAATCACTGGAAGCTAGTTGGGTATCAGATGGCATATGGTGGAGGGGGGGGAGGCACTGAGTACTTTGGTCCCTCTGATTGTGAATACAAGGAGTGGTCATCTTCCTTGAATCTAAATGGACAACTATATGGTTCCCTCCTTTGCAGGGTCTACTAGATCCCCAGTCTGCTTTACAAGCTATTGCTAGACTGATCTCCCAAAAAAGCATTCCTTTCTGCACATGTTTGCTGGTGGCTATTTACTGACTCGATTTAACGATCATAGAATTTTAGAGCAAGAATGATCTTAGCAATCACCTTGTCCAGCTCTCTCACTTATATACATGAGAAAATTGAAGCCCAGAGAAGTGAAGTGATTCACCCAAGGCCACACAGCAAGTTATTTCCATGCTAACTCAATCCTCAAGGCAATCTCCCATTATCTGCTTCCACGTTGAGATGCCCAAACCATCAGACACATTCTCCTTAAGGGTTGAAAATATTCCTACTGCTGAAGAGATAGTATGTGGAAAAGTGAGGGAAGCCAGAGACCCAGATGAGTCCTGAAGGCTCCACTGGCAGGGCTAGGAACCAGGTATAGAGAATTGGCCTTTTCCAAGGAGGGCTAACTTGGCTGATGTCCGAATAGAATGTGTTTCCAGTGAACATCTAGTGACGCAATGACTGCCTGAGTAGCAGGGAGGAAAGCTGCCCTGCTCTTCTTCCCTTCAAGCTTTGAAGAAGGCCCTAAGTCCTTATCCACTTGAGGATGGGCAACTTATCTTGAGATGTGAATAATTTAGGGACTAGACTGCCCTGGTCTCCAACATTTCAAGGGCTAGTGAGGCTTCAAGGGAGATGCAGCAGTGCAATGAGATGAAGCAACCAGAGAGGAAAAGAAAGCAAGGGTCTGCCTGACCCCCTTCCCCAGGAGCCCAAGATAAGTTAGTTCAGTCACGCATTGATCACCCACAATTACTTATAGAGTCAGGCTGTATCCCAAAGACAGAAATCAATGGTGACCATGCCAATGTAGTGCTCTGTGGTCAGTGCTCCCCTGAGTACCTTCACTTCATTAACTCCTGTGATCCTCACAATGACTCCATGGCATGTGCTATGATTCGCACTATTTCACAGTCAAAGATACTGAGCCATGGAGACATCATATTCCACAGCCAGTAGGAGGGGTGGCCGGACTTTAGAATCAGATCATCAAAGTCATGAGCCGACATTTTTAGCTCCTTCCCCTGCCCTTAAGGAGATAACCACATAGTGAAGGGTGTAGACATGGGAATAAGTAATTTCCATTTACTCCTTCACCCATGCAGACATTCAGTGAGCATTTAGGCTCCAAGGATACAAAATCCAGAGAGGCCTGGACCCCAGAGTCAGAGAGACAGGGGATCAGGTCTCCTTTCTTGGTTCCCTACAGGTCTCCATTTACAGCACTGTGTTTGTTTGCCTTACTGCTTAACTAGACCCACAGCGACTTGATGCCAAGAATGTGTCTCATGCACCTCTGTATCCACAGCCTCCAAGGACCATGCCTGGCATGCAGGAAATGCTCAGCAAATATCTGTTGGATAGAATGTAAACAGAGCTTGGAAAAGGCCCAGGTGTAGGAAAACGATTCCCTGATTCATTAAGCTACTGTCTTGTCTGATCCAAGGAAGAAGAATCTATGATATAGTCCATGTAAAGACAACTTGGCTGACAATATCCACTTGTGGAGGTCTCCCTGGATGTCCATATTGGAGTTCTGGGTTCCACAGTTAGCTCCCTTGATTCTGGTATCTATCACAAACTTGGACATTACCAAATCAAATGCTATCAAATAGTAGCATCAATATCTAGGATCATGATAAAACTGGGTGAAGAAATGAATTTTGGAGTCAGGCAGACTTGAGTTTGAATACCAGCTCTGCTCCTAATTGTTTTTTCTAGAAGCCATTTAATTTCTTATACCTTCAGTTTCCTCATCTGTAAAATGGGAACAGTAGTCTACGTAGTTGGATCATTGTGAGGATTAAGTGGTATGATAGTTAATTTTATGTGTCAACCTGGTTGGGCCACTGTACCCAGATATTTGGTCAAATATTACTCTGGATGTTTCTGAGAGTATGTTTTTTTGTAGATGAAATTAGCATTTAAATCAGCGGACTTTGGTTAAAGGAGATTGTCCTCAGTGTGGGTGGGCCTCATCCAATCAGTTGAAGGCCTGAATAAAACAAAGACTGATCTCCCCTGAACAAGAAGGAATTCTGCCAGCAGACAACCTTCAATCTTGAACTGCACCATTACCGCTCCTGGGTCTCTAGCCTGCTAACCCATTGTGCAGACTTTAAACTTACCAGCCTCCACAATTGCATAAGCCAATTACTTAAACATCTCTCTGGGAGCGCTCTGTTGGCTCAGTTGGTAGAGCATGCAACTTTTGATCCCAGGTTCGTGAGTTTGTGCCCTGCGTTGGGTGTAGAGACTACTTTAAAAAAAAAAATTTTTTTTAAATCTGTGTGTGTGTGTGTGTGTGTACACACACACATAATATTGATTCTGTTTCTCTGGAGAATCCCAACTAATACAAATGGCATGATTCATGAAAAGTCCCTGACATACAGCATGTTCTCAATGGATATTAGTTTTATTTCCCTTTCCCAGAGACCTTCAGCCTCTTCAATCCAAAGGTAAGCAGATGGCTGTCCAAAGAGGTACCAAGACTCGTCCACTCTCCCAATGTAACCTTGAAGAGTTTGAGAGATGAATGAGATAATCAGCTTTGAGCATCACAATTTAAGACACTAAACATCTGCTCCATGCCCGAAGGGATCATTCATTTTCAACAAAGTATCCTTGAAAGGACTTCAGAGTTCATCTGATCCAAAAATTACAAGGTGTTGGCCTAAGGACCACATACCTGTCTAGTTGGTTTTGTTTTTGGGGTTTTTTGTTTTGTTTTGTTTGATTATTTTTTTTTACTCATGCAAGCTTTTTATTATTTTTTTTTAATTTAAGATTTGAAAGGTGTCACATAAAAGTCTGGATTCCTGGCTTCTCTTGATGAGTGGGGGAGATCTGGTGACCTCAGGTGTGTACACCTGTAGCTGGGAGGTCACTGACACCATACATAGGACACAGGTCCTTGGGTCATTTTACTCACTTGTGTCAATCCCTATAGACATTTGAGTCTGTGACTCCTTGTGTCCTCCAGCTCCTTCAATTCAGAAGAGAGGAAGCATAGACTCAGGGAAGTCTAATGTACTTGCACAAGGTCATGTGCCAGATTGGCAAAGCCAGGTCTAAAACCCCACATTTTTGCCTCTCAGGCCCCTAAAAATATGCTGCATTCCAACTGAGCACAAATGCTTTTACTGACAAATTAGGAGATTCCTAAGGGTCGTTTGTTACCCTGTAAGGCTTATTATTTTAGCAGTAAGATCAAGCTTAGTGTCACAAATGAATGCAGTGTTTTAAGATGGGGCTAAAATACGAATTGTCTTATTTGTCCCTGTGATTATAAGCACAGTTCTGGGGTCAGACCAAACTTGGCTTTGCCGTTACCTTGGGCAAGTTTCTCACGTTTCTAATAAGAGTTATACGTATTACACAGTGTCAGTGGTGAGGATTAAATGAAATATTTCACGTAAAGTGCTCAGTAAGGTGTCTGGAATACACTAAGCATTCCACAAATTTTGAATTAAGACCTCAGAGGAATTAAAATAAATATGGCAAAATTAGCAATGTAGCTAAATGATTTTGCACCTGCAAATATGTAAGAGTTCCCAGTGACCGCCCCCACAAATTCAAATCCAACACCCCGGTGTTTTCCTCAGCTTCTTCCCTTTTACACATGTGTTCATGGGCTCATTTGGTCTAACCTGCAAAACATGAAGTAGGTCCATACAAACCTACTGATTAAAGTTCAAGATTTATTTGTGGCTATTTTTGCCCTCAGAATATACTTCACTAATAATAATATACAGTCAAGGCATTATGTTTGTTCAAAAAAGAGAGGTCTTGAATTAATTCCCATTGTCTGGGTGGTTGAGTTATCAAGGTGATATACAGTTGGGTTAATTTGGGGCTGTTCGTATCGATTTTAGGATCTGCTGTATTTCATCCTTTATGTTTTCATTTTGGTTTTTAGTGTGTTATACTTAAGTTTCAATCAATAAGTTGAACTATGTTATTGTACAGCTCTGTGTTATTGGAATTAGAGCAATGAAAAGGACAGATGCCTTCTAAAAGCTTAGCCAGGGCAGAGGAGCAGACATGTAAAGAGACCATTATTATAAGCAGTGTCTAGGATGTGTGCACGGAGAGCTGAGGCAGGTCTTAGGACCGTGAGCCAAAGACAGTGGGGCTTAAGAAAGCTTGCCGAATGAATGAATGGATGAATGAATGAATGAATGAATGAATGAATGAATGAATTTGTGATTCTATTTGTCCCGTCGAGACTGTGAATTCTTTAAGGTAAAGACTGGACCTAATTCATCTCTGTATCCCAGGTTTGGCCAGAGCTGGGCCCCATCTGTGTTCTTAGAGTGGAAAGCAGCTATCCAAGGGTCCCGCATGCAGCACTAGGCCCAAATTAATTCCAAGAGTGGTGAATTTTTCAGTTGCTGGAGTACCTGTCCTTTTCCTGCTCTTTTCCAAACTCATCACCAGCAGTCACTCCCCTCTGTTCTGCCCTTTCCTCCCATCTATGAAGAAACAGCGTCCCTACGTCCTCCCAGGGGCCCACCCTCCCTCAGGACAAGGTCTGCCTAACCCCCTCTGGCCTCTTTGACTCCTTCTTATGCAGAATCTGTGCCTCAGGCACAGAATAACCGGTGAATGAGGGCAAAGCCCAATGACCTTGCACCGAAGACTCCCTGGCCCATCTACTCTTCAAGGTCTGAGATAATCATTCTCCTCTTCAGTTCCAAACGTATCCCCACTGCTTTTTATTGTACTTCTCATGAATTGCAGCTCACTAATTGCAGTTTACATATAAGGAAAACTTACTGGGCACTAAGGACTTTGTTTCATCTTGTCTAACTTTCACAGCCCTTTGATGGAGGCATATTAGGCTGTAAGTGTTTCGTAGGTGAAAAAGCTGAAGCCCAGAGAATGTGTAACTGGCCCAAAGCCACAGCCAGCAAATAGCAAAGGGCACCTGTGGCCGCTGCCTCCACTCTCCTCCCCCACCCCTGCAACTTGGTGCCGCCCAGCGCCACTCTCCCCCGATGAGTGTCTACGCAGCCCATCCTCCTGATCTCTGGGCAGGTCTTGGCACTGCCCCTCTGCTTCTCCTTGTGGAAATATCTCCACATTGATTGGCACAGCACTGAAAACTGCCATCCGGCTCCTCCCTCCCTGCCTGTCCCTCTCCTGCCCTCCTTCCTCCCACTTCTGGGACTCGGCAGTCCCGCTCCGGTCTCTGATGACCTCATGGATGCTTGCTTCTGTAAAGCTCCTCGCCCAGCTCTGGTCCTGAGTGGGCCTCTCCAGATGCATGTTTTTCATCTCGTCCACACCCATCACACCCAAAGCCAGTCTCTTCCTTCTCTCCTCCCAGGGGTAACTCTCTTCACTCTGCCACCCCTGTGCCCATGGCCGGCTGGCAACCCCTTCTGCCCGCACTGCCTCACGCTTGGATCTCATGGTGGCACCTTTGTGGGTCCCCTCCCCGCCCTGCTGGTGTCCTTGCCAGTTGACAGCACAATCCACACGACCTTGCAGAATGCTCGACGGAAAACATTCCCTTGATCATTGATTGAGTCAGTGGTGATTTACGGAGAACTGCCGTGCCAGGCACTGTACTAGCCTTTGGAGATTACATGACTTGTCTGTATTAAATTATCCGTGATCCTCTTCCTGAACGTTAAGTGAAAGAAAACACGAGTGAAAGACAATGCCAGCTCACCAGCTGGAAGGACCTTAAAGGCCGTCTACCTCGTCTACTGATAAGGAAGCTGGAACCTATTCACGGTTTCATCTGAGAATACCTATTGAGTGCTCCCCTCCAGGCCAAGTACTCCCTAGGCACTGGGGTATAGAGCCAACAAGACAGACAGCCCCTGCCCTCAGGGACCTTGCACACTATTCATTATGTATCGTACTTATGGTAAGTTTATTAATTCATTCAACAAACACTTACTGAGCACCTATGATGTGCTAGCCCTTTCTAAGGAATACAGCAATGAATAAAACTGACAGAAGTCCCTGCCCTCTTAGAGCTTACGTTCTAGTGAAGGGAGACAGAAAAGAAGTAAGTATATAGGTAAATACTCTGTCACATGGTGCTGAGTGTAATGGGAAGCAGCCCGGGCCACGTACAGCCTCCCTCCGCCCTACACGAGCCCTGGAACTTTGGTCAAGCTACATACCTTTTCTGTACCTCGCTTCCCTCAACTATAAAATGCAAATTAATAAGGCCCACATCACAGGGAATGTTGTGAGAAGTAAGCAAGGTATTTTGGAAGTGCTTAGGATAGTCTCCAGCACATAGGAAGCACCAGGACTTTTTACCTAAGTGTGCAGAGAAGGGGCAGAGGCTTTGAGAGGCCTGGACGAGTACAGTGTATAGAGGGTGGTCGAGGAAGACTGCACAGAGACATTTCAGCCAAGACGGGAGGAGGGAAGAGAACTTGCTGTGCCAACACCTAGCGAGTGTTCCAGGCAGAGGGAGGAGCCAGTACAAGACCCCAGCAGCAAGAAGGACAGTGTGGCAGGAGCAGGTGAACCAAAGAGAGCGAGGAGAAGATGAAGGCAGACAGGCGTGGAATGGGGGAGCCGGAAAACCCCGAGGGCCTTAGAGTCCATTTCGGCTTTTGCTCTAGTGCACCAAGGAGTCTTTGGAGCGCATTCGCCTGGGGAAGGACATGACCTGTTTTGTGTTTCAGAAACACCATTCTGGCTGCTCTGGGGAGAGACTAACTGCAAGGGGGCAGGATCAGGACACTAGTCAAAGAGGATTTTGCAAGAACCCGAGGAAATTAGGGGCTGAATCAGGATGATGAGATGTGGTCAGGTTCCAGATCTATTTTGGAGGTCGAGCTAATGGAATGTTCTGTAGGCTTGGATGTGGGTTTGAGAGAAGAGTCAGGGAGATGTAATAAAGGAGAAGTACTTGGCACTGTGAAGGCACAAAGAGTTCTGGGAAAGGACTAGAGAAAGCAGACAGTGAGGGAGACCCTGGGGCAGGAATTAGTAAGGAAGAGCCTTGAAATGTGGAGTCTGAGATGACCATTCCATTTAAACATCAGCCCCCTCAAGTCAGTTATTGTTCTAATGCTTAATCCCTTGAATTCCCACAGTGTATGGAACAAGAGCCAGAGCAAGTATGTGGATGCCCCATGGTCCATACACAGCTCACCTGTTAGGTCCACTGTGAGCACAAAGGAAAATGGGCTATTACACAAACATGATTGTCTGTCTTCCCCTGCTGGCCATTCTTGTATTTCAGTTTACTTGCTGGCTGTTTGCTGGGTATTCTTTTTCTTTTTTTTTTTTTTGAGTTAAATTGCATAAAAATGATTTTTTTTAAATTATGTTATGGTAATGACCATACATTACATCATTAGTTTTTATGTAGTGTTCCATGATTCATTGTTTGCATATAACACCCAGTGCTCCATTCAGTACGTGCCCTCTTTAATACCCATCACCAGGCTAACCCATCCCCCCACCCCCTCCCTTCTAGAACCCTCAGTTTGTTTCTCAGAGTCCCTAGTCTCTCATGGTTCGTCTCCCCCTCCGATTTCCCCCCCTTCATTTTACCCTTCCTACTATCTTCCTCTTTTTCTTAACATGTAATGTATTATTTGTTTCAGAGGTACAGGTCTGTGGTTCAACAGTCTTACACAATTGACAGCGCTCACCATAGCACATACCCTCCTCAATGTCTATCACCCAGCGACCCCATCCCTCCCACCCCCCACCACATCAGCAACCCTCAGTTTGTTTCCTGAGATTAAGAATTCCTCAAATCAGTGAGGTCATATGATACATGTCTTTCTCTGATTGACTTATTTCGCTCAGCATTATACCCTCCAGTTCCATCCACGTTGTTGCAAATGGCAAGATTTCATTCCTTTTGATGGCTGCATAATATTCCAGTGTGTGTGTGTGTGTGTGTGTGTGTGTGTGTGTGTGTGTGTATCACATCTTCTTTATCCATTCATCTGTTGATGGACATCTTGGCTCTTTCCACAGTTTGGCTATTGTGGACATTGCTGCTATAAACATCGGAGTGCACGTACCCCTTCGGATCCCTACATTTGTATCTTTGGGGTAAATACCCAGTAGTGCAATTGCTGGGTCGTATGGTTGTTTGCTGGGTATTCTTATATTATACTTACCTTGAATATTTGCCATAGCTTTCCTTTACATATTTTTTATAAGGGCATTTTAGAGTTGGGTTTATAAAAATTCTATTTTTGCCTTAAATTTCAAGATGATAATTGAACAATCTTACTGTCATCATCACCATCATCGCCACCACCACCACACCAATAATCCACATTCATCCCATGCTTTTCCCGACATTTTCTCCTGAATTATCTCATTGGATCTCATATCCTCTCTGTGAGGTAGGTAGGATGTTATTCCCATTTTATACAAGAAAAAAGTGAGGCTCAGAAAGGTGGGACTTTCTGCTCTGGGACTGAGGTAGAATGTTTTGCCATGAATCCAATCTTCTTGTCACTGGAAAATGTGCCCCATATGACTTGAAAGCTTGGATAACATGAAAACCATAGACAGACACCACCATAACACTTCTTAAGATTTTATGTAATGTTTTCCTGATCTCCCTAATGATAGGGACTATTTACTGCCTTCTAAAGCCACGCCAGGCACGGAACTAACTGTAGGAAGTACACTAAGCCATTTCATACCCTCCACATCCCTATGAAGTAGCTGTCATTACTAACCCCATTTTACACATGCACTCTGAAGAGCAGACAGGAATTGACTTGCCCATGGTGCCTGGGCTGTTCACTAAATGCCAGAGCTGGGATTCGAACCTAGTTCCAGAATCTTCACCCTTTTCTCTCCCTCACCCCCACCCCAACCTTCTCTCCCTGTCTGGACATCTGAGCCTACAACCACCTTGTCCTATATAGAGCATGACTCGGGGCATTTCCCTCTCTTTCCCCCTGTCGGGAAGTGTTGCGCCTTCTCCTTCCATATAGTCTTCAACTCAGAGAACTTCAAGTGTTAATTAAACGTGACCATGGGGTCCCTGGGTGGCTCAGTCCATTACGCGTCTGACTCTTGATCTCAGCTCAGGTCTTGATCTCAGGGTTGTGAGCTCAAGCCCCACATGGGCATGGGGTCTGCTTAATAAATAAACAAACAAATAAATAAATAACTTTGGGTTGACTCGTAGGACAATTTAGTTCTGGTGCCTACACTGTGTTCTGAGACATATTATAGCTGTCAGGCAAGCAGGTATGTGGGTAAGTACTGTCCTCCCTTTACAGGTAAAGGATTCAAAGCAAATATAATTTCTGGCTGGGAAATCTCCCTTGATGAAGCATCAGAAGACTCACGTTTAAGATCTAAACTTTGTTAATGATCTGTGTGACCTCGGACAGGTCTTTCTACCTCTCTGGGCTTCTAGTATCTCATCCACAAAACAGGAATACTCATTCTAGTCACAGAGCACTTCCAAGGACCAAATGCACATAAAAGCTACTGGCAACTAGAAAGTGCTATATGGTTGACCTTTTCCATGCCCATTTATTGAGACTTTCCTTAAGGCCTCAAGTATGATTAAGCATTGGGCTTTGGAGTCTGACTTTCTGGGTTCACATCCAGGCTGCACCAGTTCATGTTGGTGTCCTTGGGCACTTTATTTCATATTTTTTAAAAAGATTTATTTATTTATTTTGGGGGGAGGGGCAGAGGAAGAGGGAGAGGGAGAATCTCAAGCAGACTCTCCACTGAGCGAGGAGCCCCACAGGGGGCTCGATCTCATGACACTGAGATCATGACCTGAGCCGAAATCAAGAGTCGGACGCCTACCCAACTGAGCCACCCAAGCACCCCTTTATTTAATCTTTCTAAGCTTTGATCCTTCCTTGTTTCCTTTTTAGAAGGAATCATAATAGCAGTCACTGTGCAGGATCGTGGCGAAGATGAAGGGAGATTATAAGACTATTGAGGAGTCAGCACTGGGCTGTTCTTGCTGTTGTGGTTATTATCCTCTGGTTTGGTTATTCCTCAAGGTCCTGTGTTGGACAGTATGAAAAGACACAGTCCCTGGAGAGGTGGCTGGAAAGGGAGGGAGAAGGGAAGGAAGATGATCACTGAGAAGGCACTCTGTGTCATTCCTTTACCACTTGCTCTTAACGGCATTATTCATCAGGATATTTGGATAGGAAATCTTAGATTAACGGCTAAGTTTTCAGAGTGAACATTTCCATTGGCCATTAAGGAGATTTCTAGGTCAGCCAGAGAAGTTTTTGGGGGGGGAGTGTGCTGTCAGCAAGAGTCTGGCTCAGAGAGCTGCCAGATATGGGAGAATCACCTTTGAGTGGGGGAGTCTGTGCTGCAGATAGGTGACTGGATTTGATCTGTGTCACACTCACACTGATCCTGGAGACAGAGCAGGACCAAGGGAAAAATTATTCCGGTGCGCTCTAAGCCTGGTACCAATTTCTGGCTTCAATGTTCATCTCTCCTAAATCTGTATACTACCTGTTACATATATACATGTATAGTTTTTTATTTTTTATTTATTTATTTTTTTTAACAGGCTACATTAAGTTTTGTTCTGTTTTCTTTTTCTTTTTATGTGGAGATGATGGACTTTAATCAACCACTGAGCTTTTATGGACTTGGATAAAAGTGGGAAGCAGTAAGATATTGGAATTATTGGAATAACATATTTTCTCTACTATAAATGGCCATTAATTGTTAAATGGATCATCAATAAATAACAACTTTTCAGAAAAGACACCAAATTTAAAATACTCTGAACTTTTGAAATGTGAAAAAGTGAAATGAATGAGCTTCTTGGATTTGAAGAAACAGGTAAGAGCTTGTCTTTGTTTGGCATTTTTAACTTTCCAGAATATTCTTTTTTTTTTTAAGATTTTATTTATTTATTTGAGACAGAGAGAGATAGAGAAAGCACAGGCGGGGAGGAGGATCAGAGGGAGAGGGAGAGGCAGACTCCCTGCTGAGCAGGGAGCCCAACATGGGGCTCAATCCCAGGACCCTGAGATCATGACCTGAGTTGAAGGCAGATGCTTAACCGACTGAACCACCCAGGCATCCCTCCAGAATATTCTTATATCGAACTTCCATCCACTTGGGTCACACACTCAGCCAACACTCATCCTCTTCTTTTCTGGGTTTTTATCCACTGGCCTTTGCTGAAAAATAGCCATTAGTCTTCAGCAAAGAAAAAAAAAAATTTAAAAACAAAGTACACAGAAAACCTAACCACCTGCCCTTCAAATCAACCCCAATATTTGCAGTAGATCCAGTAACCAGCTCCTGGGACGATGCCTGTAACTACTCAGAAAATGGAAAAGCCCAGATCCCTTTCCCTAGTTTAAAACTCAGCCTTGCTTCTCCTGACTTTCTTGAATATCAGGTGATACCCATGTTATAACTCAAGAACTCAAAATGGTTTTCTACAAATGCATTAAACATCAAGTGTTTCTTATAAATCCCCTGATGTGACAATGAATACATTAAAAACTCAAAGATACACTACAGTCCCATAACCAAACACAAGACACATTTATCACCAAAATCAGATGTCAGGCTTTAGGTGGGGTAATATCTCAAACTACCACGGCTCAGAATTTTCTTTTAGGAAAAAGGGAAAAAGAGTCCTTGGGTTACAAATAGCTGAGTCACAAACACCTTATATATACAAGTCAGCCAGGGCCGTATTGGTACGGAGGACCCCACCTCACTGCGCGGCAGACCATCACACTGAGTCCCTGGGAGCTGGCAGTGCTTAAATACCAGAATCCAAGGATGAGGCACTGTTTTCACCCAGCATCTTCACAACAGGCCTGAAAGAGAGCTGCCACTCCCTCTATTATACCCATGAAGAAACATTCCATGAGCAAATGAAGCAGCATGCTCAAAGTCATACAATTTTAATAACGGAGTTGGTACTCTGACTCCAAGTTAGGATGACCAGTTGTCCCGTTTGCCTGGGACTGAGGGGATTCCAGAGATGAGGGGCTGTCAATGTTAACATTGGGACAGTCCTGGGCAAACCAAGGCAAATTGGTCAGCCTGCATACAAGTCCAGTGCTCTTTCTACTAAAAGGGACTGCTGTGAGGTGGCCTGGTCCTCCAACCTGTGTTAACAATATGAGAATTTCAAATGGCTAGTTAAAAAACAATCCTGTGCGCTCCCCGTCCTCAGCTAGTTCCATTATGGTGGCCCACAGCCCTGAATCACAGCTGGTGATGCTGAACCAGGTTATGACCTAGATTTAGTTTGTATAGCTAATCATTACCCCGAGGATTTTGAAAAGGTGCTTATTCCTAAAGGACTAATCATGGACAGAACAAAATGGCTTATACTTGAAAATCTGTGAAGATAGGAGGCTATCACATGGCAGCCCAGCTGGGATATCTGCATGCCCCAGGGGGGCTGTAAATTCTCTACTGACCTCCTGGATTATAACAAAGCACTGAACAGAAATAGTAATATATCCAACTCCTGACTGCAGATTTTATGAGACCGAAGAGCTATTGTAATGACCATTCAATTGGAGCCATAAAATAAATTTATGGAGATGATTTTGCAACTTTAACTGGAAAGAATGTCTTGGTTGTTATAGATACAATTGGCATTGGCAAAACAATGCAAATCTTGCTTTCCTTAGTCAAGCAGTATAATCTGAAGATGGTCAGCATTGCAAGTTTACTGGTGAAAGAGCTCCCCAAAACTATTGGATATAGATCGCACTGTGTTGGGATATGAAATTCCAGGCTGATTTGTTGTAGGATGTGTCCTTGACTATAATTAATACATCAAGGATTTAAATCACTCTTGTGTCATTAGCAGAACTGGAAAAGCAAAATATCGAGCCTAAAATGAGAGCTCAAGTTGGGTGGTAGAGTTTGGGAACATCTGGAGTCCCATTGCCATCACCGGTAAAATTGTCAAATGGTCGTGTTCTGTGGCCATCTGTATAGGAGAGCTTTTTGCATGTACTTTCTGAGGATTTTATCTGTTTTGTGTATTAGAAATACCACTGGCTGCCATCCTGAACTCACTCTTTGGTCTGAGCAGATAGGCTATCGGTTCCCTTTGGAGGGATTGTTGTTTGACTTATGAATGAAAAACCTTTAACAACAAAACAAAACACTTCTGTAAGAAACATTTAAAGAGAAGATATATCACTTTATGAATTACCCTATTAATTTTTTATAGTCATGAATTCATGAAAAGAATGAAAGTAATTGAACATTGTTAATTATTACACCACTTTAAAGAGTAAGAAGCAGTCAGTTTTCTTATCTGAC
Organism: Neomonachus schauinslandi; assembly: GCF_002201575.2. NCBI lineage: Eukaryota > Metazoa > Chordata > Mammalia > Carnivora > Phocidae > Neomonachus > Neomonachus schauinslandi. Next base: position 191,815,855 of record NC_058404.1, read on the forward strand.
AGTATCTAAGAGGTATTATTATAAACTGAATCATGTTTCCTGGAATTATGTTAGGAGCATTTCAGTGATATTAACTGAATTTTCTCAATGTTCAGACTGTTTCCAGTGAATCTTCTTTATGGTTCCTTTAAATATTAATCAGTATATTCCAAAAACCTTTACACATTTTGAAATTTTCAGCGTAGAATCCTTAAAGACTGCCTCTTAAATCAAAAACAACAAAAAACCTTTTCTTTTTTAACACCATCCATTGATAAGCTACACACTGAATGGCAGGGACAGGACTAGGAGAGGCAAATGTGACACCTGGGGAATTGCATGGCCCAGAGAGTGACGTCTCCCTAAATTTTGTGTCCTCAGTGACTTTTTAATTCACCCTCTCCTGACTCTGCCAAGTAGAACAGACATGGATAACACTCTTTACCTGGCCCCGAAGTGTCCTATTCGTTTCTAAGTTTCTGATTAAAAACATACATGTGTATGTCCAGTTTGGTAAGATTGCATGAATTTAATGTCTCACTTGGGTTAAATTAACTCAATAGGAAAACCCCATGTTGATATCTACATTTTCAAACACTTTGTCATTTATGAAGATTTCCATCTAATTCTACCAACTTTTTTTCTTCCGTACATAATTCATTCAGATAAAATATATTTCTATCAACTATTTTTTTAAAGATTTTATTTATTATTTATTTGACAGAGAGAGCCACAACGAGAGAGGGAACACAAGCAGGGGGAGCGGGAGAGGGAGAAGCAGGCTTCCGGCCGAGCAGGGAGCCCGATGTGGGGCTCGATCCCAGGACCCTGGGATCATGACCTGAGCTGAAGACAGATGCTTAACGACTGAGCCACCCAGGCGCCCCTCTATCAACTATTTTTTAAACTATATATTGACATTTCTATTCAATTCAAAGATTACATTCTATTTTAAACCCCAATACATCCCAGCTTATAAAAAAAACACAATTTTGGGGCGCCTGGGTGGCTCAGTCGTTAAGCATCTGCCTTCGGCTCAGGTCATGATCCTAGAGTCCTGGGATCGAGCCCCATGTCGGGCTCCCTGCTCAGCGGGAAGCCTGCTTCTCCCTCTTCCACTCCCCCTGCTTGTGTTCCCTCTCTCGCTGTCTCTCTCTGTCAAATAAATAAATAAAATCTTTTTAAAAAACCACAGTTTTATTGATCTCTTCTGATAATTTCAAACACGTGGGTGAAGCTTTTGGAAGACACCTTGAAGAATATGTCTGGGCTCACAGTCACAAGATTGCTCCTAATTTCCAGGAATCAGAACAGTGAAGTGCCAGGAATGTCAGTGCTGAGAGTCTTTCTCCTGAGTCCTCAGACAAGCAAAGTGTACGTGGATGGACAATAAGAATGATAACAGGGGCGCCTGGGTGGCTCAGTCGTTAAGCGTCTGTCTTTGGCTCAGGTCCTGGGATCGAGCCCCACATCGGGCTCCCTGCTCGGTGGGGAGCCTGCTTCTCCCTCTCCCTCTGCCTCTCTCCCTGCTCATGCTCTCTCTCTCTCTCTGTGTATCTCTGTGTCTCAAATGAATAAATAAAATCTTTAAAAAAAAAAAATGACAATGTAAAACTCTATTGACTTAGGGTGATGTTCGTAACATATTAATTGAAAAATTCAGGTCACTGCAGGGTGATGGCATTTCTCTAAACATGTATCTACTTCATTAGATCTCAAATGTCATCAGTTGTAAGATGGGCTATTAATTTACTCATCACTAAGAAGAAACATACTGCCAATGAAACCATGACATGTTGCTTTCTAAATACATTGTTTCTAGACCTATCCTGATTTCAGAAATTCTAAAATGTGAAAAAAAACCTTCTTAGCTGTGCATGTATGATTTATATGAAAAATGTGATTTACATGAAAAGTGTGTAATATATACATAGATGTTAAGAGTAGTGACCCCTGGGTGGTAAGATTTATAGATTATTTTACTTTTGTTTTTTATTATCTGTATTGCTTTACATTGAAGAAATGGCAACTTGGCTAATAAAACCATTTTATTTTTTTTAAAGATTTATTTATTTATCTTAGAGAGAGAGAGCGAGCACGTGCATGAATGGGGGGGGCAGGGAGGGGCAGAGGGAGAGGGAGAGAATCCTCAAGCAGACTCCCCGCTGAGCACAAAGCCCCACACAGGGCTCAATCCCAGGACCCCAAGATCATTACCTGACCCGAAATCATGGGTTGGACACTTAACCGACTGAGCCACCTAGGCACCCCTAATAAAACCGTTTTAAAGGAAAACTAACCAATCCACCTCTTTGGGGAAGCTTTCATCCTGTGCTTCCTGCCAGCCAGCAGTGTGTTTTTTGCTCATGGAGCACATCTGGGTCCTTGACAATCCTAATCATGTCATCCTCAGTTCTCTTGAAAAATGGGTTTCCCAGTCAACACAGAGGGCAACTGTGAAGCAGGGCAGGGTAATCACTTCTAGGCCCAAGCTGCAGCAAAGAGCTTCCCCCTTGAACCCACAGGGAGTAGGCCATAAGCTCCATGAAGCAGCCCTTGTCTGTTTCTATCAATATTCTGTCACTAGCATCTGAGACCAAGAAAACAACTGACTAATAGTGGTGACTAAACGAATAAACAGTAAATCAGTTTTTTTAATAGTGAGGCTGAAGTGGCCAGTAAAGCCAAGTCTGGAAGAGGGAACTGGGATGCAGAGGCAAGAATCAAACAGGGTATCATGGAGACGGGAGCAAATACTTTCTGAGTTTCTATGACATGCCCAGGGTTGAGGATAAAGCAGACCAAGTTTTGCATCCTGGGATGAGATTCAGGGTGAACATGGATGGGGCTGAGGGAAGGGACTTGCTGTCCTCTGCCTGTGGCTTCCATCTCTAGGTCTAAGGCTGCTACTGGAGTTTCAGTGTTTTTCAGCAAAGGGAAGGGGGAAATGGAAAATCTGGGGCAAGTGGCTTTGTCTCTAAGACAACCAAACAATTGCATTAATCATGTCTGTTTACATCCCATTGGTCAGATCCAGACACAGCTGAGAATGTATTCTGTGGTCGGGAAACCATGTTCCTAGTTAATAATGGGGGTTGGAGAATACTATTTAAGAAGAGGAGGAAATAGGGGCGCCTGGGTGGCTCAGTTGGTTAAGCGACTGCCTTCGGCTCAGGTCATGATCCTGGAGTCCCGGGATCGAGTCCCGCATCGGGCTCCCTGCTCGGCAGGGAGTCTGCTTCTCCCTCTGACCCTCCTCCCTCTCATGCTCTCTGTCTCTCATTCTCTCTGTCTCAAATAAATAAATAAAATCTTTAAAAAAAAGAAGAGGAGGAAATAATGGACACTAGGCAACAGTCAGCAATCTCCACCATTCCCATTTGTGGGTTTTTAGGCTTTGTGAGAAGAAAGGGAGACATCCAGGGAGGACATCCTTGACTCCTAGGCTACTGCCTACAACTCAACACCTACCCTCCATGACTCCCAGGAGAAGGACTGTTTTCTTGCTTATCAAGTGAAGGAATGGAGTCACTGCTCTGCAGCCATAATGTTCCATAAGTGTTTCATGATTCTGTAATAAGTTATTACAGAAACGTCTACTTCATCTCATCTTTTCATGATGAAAGTATTTGACTTGGTAATGGTCATGGGTGACACTGAAAAAATAACCCATCTTTACCATTACCCACCTGACAACACAGACTCAATGACTCATCCCCATGTTCCAGAAAGCTGACAGCAGAAAGGACACCTAATGCCACCACACAGAGCTTCCTTCTTCACACCTCACCAGTCCAACCAAGCTGTGCCTGGAGAAGCCCCCAACTTCCATGGCCATGAGCCAAAGTCATAAGACTGAGCAACACAGAGTAATCAGATTCAGTGGCTCCCAGAGGGGCTTTTCTCCCTCCAACAGCCAACATGGATCTCACTGTTCTACCCATTCAGGGAAATTCTTGGAAGGCAACTCTGACGAAACTGGAGTGATTATTGTGTCATTCACAAGGGGAGATTTATTCGGTTCCAAGTTAAGGCTTGGGTTGGTTATCCCATTTCTTCTCAGTCTTACCCTTTTCCAGTGTTCTTTCTGTTTGCTCGTTACACAGGAGACCATGTCTACTTCCAGCACCCTTTTCCTTCTGATTTCATCTACCAAGGAGAGCTGCACACCTTTATTATGACTAGAAAGCAGGGGTTGGGTTGGCAATGCCAAGGGAGGCTGTTGTCCTCCTGGTCGGCTTGAAAAATTAAAGTTACAAATGTCAAATTCTTAGACTTGGGGCAGTGGGGAGGTTGCAGGGGAGGGGAAGGGAGGTTCTGTTGATAATGTTCATCAACATCCAGCTAGGGATGGGACAACCCTGCTGGTTGGCAAGAGGGCCATCCCTACCCTGTTCTCCATTGCCCCCAGGGTCTCAGCTTCTAAACCAAGTAGGTTTGTCAAGGAATTTCCTCCAGAATAAAAACAGTTCCAACCTTTTTTTTTTAATTAAAAAAAAAACACCTAACTTTAATAGAGCTCTTACTATGTGTTAAGCGCTATTTGGAGAATTGTACATCTATCAACTTGTTCAATGGTCAAAACAACCCAGAGGTAAGCACTATTACTCCTTCATTTTATAGGTAGAGAAACTGAGCTCTGTTCTAAGCATTTGACATGTATCAGGCCCATACAACAGACAGATCTGCACAGCCATGAATCTGAGTCTAGTGAGATGAGGAGGCAGGCACCACACTTGATGTGCCATCCGCCATGAGCCATCACCACACACTTTGGTTACAGTAGCCCCCCCTTATCCATGGTTTCAGTCACTCTGGTCAGCCACAGTCCAGAAGCAGGTGATCCTCTTTCTGACCGGTTGTCAGCAGGTCGACAGTAGGCTAACACTAGGTCGCAAAGCCTGCATCATTCACCTCACTCCATCTCATCACACAGGCATTTTGACATCTTGCATCATCACAAGAAGGGTGAGTATAATACAACAAGGTATTTTGAGAGAGAGACCACATTCACATAACTTTCATTACAGTATAGTCATAATTGTTCTATTTTATTCATAGTTATTGTTGTTAATCTCTTACTGAGCTTAATTTATAAACTTTACCATAGGTATGTATAAGAAAAAACATAGTATACGTAGGGCTCAGTATTATCCACAGTCTCAGGCATCCATCGGGGGTCTTGGAACGTATCCCTCACAGAGCGGTGGGGGAGACTACTCTACTTCTATTCCCAGACACAGCAGTGGCTGCATCTTGCAGTGACGAAATGACAGCCAAGTGTCCTCAGGACAAGAACAACTCCTCTATCTGACCGGTCTGTGGAGTAATTTTGGGTGTTGTCCTTGGCTAAGAGGCTTCTAAACTGTTTTCTTGCCCTCCTGGAGAATCTATAAGCTGTTGTTATTGTCTAGAAATTTATTTCCAGCCAGAGTTGCATTCCATTGTTGTGGCTGAGATCACTGGCTGATATTAAATATGAAGTGCCTGATACATCACGCATTAGTTTTCTCTTCTCTGCAGGTCTGCATTGTGCATCAAGCCTTTAAATGGTGTTTCACATTTATGGACCTTATTAAGAATCACACATTGCGCTATGTTATCACATTAAACTCCTGGGAGGTCTCAAGGTAAATTTTCTTCCATAGAGAACAAAGGTGTTTCTCAAAGCTGAGATTCTTGCTAGAAGACAAACAGTACTATTCCTTCCTCAATATCTCAAAGGATAAAAAGGGGTGTATAACGACTTTTGGCCTTTCAACAGACTGTAAGTTCAGACTCTTTTGGGCATCTATTCCCACCTCCCTCACCTATGAGACACACTCAGGGTGATGATACATCCTGTTTCCAGCTGTCCAACTCCCCTGGTCTTGGGATGGGGTGCACGAGAGGACTCACCGCCTTTGGCAGTGCATCACTTACTTGATTCTCTCTTCAAGCCAGAAGTGACTGTGGAGTTTTTTTTCCAGCTTTATTGAGTTATGATTGACCAAAAAAATTGTATGTATTTTTTTTAAAGATTTTATTTATTTATTTAATTGACAGGGAGAGAGAGAGAGAGAGACAGTGTGAGAGGGAACACAAGCAGGGGGAGTGGGAGAGGATGAAGCAGGCTTCCGGCCGAGCAGGGAGCCCGATGCGGGGCTCGATCCCAGGACCCTGGGATCATGACCTGAGCCGAAGGCAGTCGCTTAACCAACTGAGCCACCCAGGCGCCCCAAAAATTGTATGTATTTAAGGTATACATGTGATGTTTTGATATACATAAACACTGGGAAACAATTACCACAATTAAGCTAATTAACATATCACCTCACATAATCGTGTGTGTGTGTGATATGAACACTCGAGATCTACTCTCTTAGCAAATTTGAAGTAAACAATACACTATTATTAACTATAGTCACCATGCTGTACATTAAGTATTCCTCCTATAACTAAAAGTTCAGACCCCCGACCAGGTTTGTCTCCTTGTTTCTCCCACCCCCAGCCCCTGGCAACCACCACTCTACTCTCTGTTATTATGAGTCTGACTTTTTAAAATTCCACATATACATGAGATCATCTGGTATTTGCAGAGATAACAGTTCAAAAAAAATGATTGCACAAAGTCTTTTATTATTCTTTTATTGTTTGTGTAATTTATTTATGTCTATTATAAGTACATTTTGAACCTGAGATTCACAGAAGCCATGAATTTGCTCCAGTGGGTCACTATGAGTTAATTGCATGGTTTTCACTACCTTGGGCAGCTTACACTTCAATCAGAAGATGAACGGCACTGTGCATCTATGTGAATCAAGTTCGAGGATAAATGCCCTGTCAGGGACCAGTACAAAGCCTTCTGTGTTTTGTGAGTATGATGTGAAAGCCAGCAAACCACTGCCTCTCAGGAAAGCACACCCAGCTACTGAGTTCCCGATGAATTGTTTAAAAACATATGTGTTAAAAATGACAGCTCTTAGTAGTATAAATAAACTGCTTCATTATTTTTTAAAAACTGGGAGAATGCCTGGGTTAACACTGCATTCCCATAATGCCTTTCAAAGTTATGGCATACTCTAGGTTTACTTTAACATCTTACTTCATACAGTTTTAATTTGCCATGAGTAACATTTATCCTTGCCTTTTAAAAAACGAACCTTCTGTGTAGTATGGATTCTACCTGAGAAACTCAAGTCACAGTCGTAGGAATTGTTTAAGGAGAAATGAGATGCCAGGAAGTAAATCAGCACTGCTCCTGCTGGGTCCTTTGTATCAGGGAGTGTGCAGACATGAGCTGAGCTTGTTTCCAACAAGAGCTATATATATATATGCATGTGTTTAAGTGTGTCTTCTTTCAAGTATTCAACCTAAAATTTCAGAACTGTATTTAAAGAGTGTCTCAAATATTATAAGGTCAAGAACCACTACAGAAAGAAAATAGTGAGCCTTCGGGAGTGAGAAAAGGGGAACTTAGGTCCTAGGTTACATCCTTCAGGTTAAGTATGATGGTGGGTACAAGTTGGGATGGTAAGAGCATATTCTAGAGCAAGCATGAATGGAGTGGGGAGACAGGGAGCAGCAGGTTGATGAGTAAAGTATGAGGCTATGAGCAGTCAGTAATTCAGTGAGGATGTCACTTATAAGAAGAGGGATATGAAGGATATATTCATACATGTAGGCCAGAAGGTCTCCTTAGGACTAGAGATGGCTGCATGGTCACAGTCACGGTCATGCAAAGATACCCAAAGTTGGAAATGCAGAGAGACAGGGGGCAGGGATGGGCATCATGGGAATGAAGATACAGAGATGGCATACAAGGAAAGAGTGCCCCAGTCCCCCTATACTCCCAGAGCTCACTGGGGTGCTCTGTGCACAGTGTGAAAACCTTGGGATCAGCCTCCTCTTAGTCTCCACCAGCTTTGAACTTGAACACTCAACTGAGTCTTCTTGGGGGAAGCCTCTTGCAAACTGACTGCTACTCTACCTGTTTCATCTGTGGAAGGGGATGTAAAGAACAAAATTTTTCTGACACTTCAAGGGGTATCGTGGGGAAGAAGGAAGATACATTAGAGAGTCCAGAAATCATCAAGAAGGCCCAACAGTAAGGCAGAAAGGGTCCTGAGAGGAAAACAGCCAGGTCACCCAGGGGGTTAGCAGGGACTTATCACTGAGGACATTCTGCAGATGGAGTTCATTGAACCCTGGGGCAAGCCTGAGCCTTAATCAGAACTGGTCTTGAGCATCCATCTTCATGTCCAGCCCAAACTAAAGCCTGTGAGGATGTGCATATGTGTACATGGGGGCCACATAAGAAGAATCTGTGGACTGCCCACAGTGGCTACAGCTGCCATGACTCCTGAAGGAAACTGGACTGCCAGCCAGGGGCCAGCAGAAAGGGGCCAACCTTTGTGGAATGCTTGCTGACATATGAGGCACCAAACTACACTGTTAATTGTTGTCATCTTTTAGTCCCACCACACCTTCAGGGGGGTAAATGATAATCCTTATTTGAGTGGCAAGGGAGCCAAAGTTCAAAGAAGGTAAGTATTTCATTCACAATTACAGAGCAATGCCAAAATATGAACCTAGAAACAGCTGACTCCAAAATTTATGCTGTTTTCAACAAAACTAATGGGTTCCCTGAGAGACCCTCAAATTAGTTTATTCTTCAACAAATCTACCTTTTTTTTAAAGATTTTATTTATTTATTTGAGAGAGAGAGTGAGAGAGACAGAGAGAGCACATGAGAGGGGGGAGGGTCACAGGGAGAAGCAGACTCCCAGCTGAGCAGGGAGCCCAATGTGGGACTCGATCCTAGACTCCAGGGTCATGACCTGAGCCGAAGGCAGCCACTTAACCAACTGAGCCACCCAGGCGCCCAACAACAAATCTACACTTAGGAGAAAAAAAACCTAGAAAATCTCCAGATGTTTGAAAATTAGGCAACACATTTCTGTCATCGCGCACTGAAATAAAGTTCTCAGACACCAATCTGAGCAGCCGTGCAGGGCTGCCTCTGCAAAGGAGAGCAGCAGCAGCTGAATCTTGCACATAACTTTTATTTTGTTTTTTATCAGAAAAGCAAGGACAGATGCCTCAAATCATGGGAAAGAGTGCAAAGGGATGGCAAATATCTTGAAGCAGGCTTGCACTCTCCCCTACACATAGGCATGCAGGGAGTTCAGTCTTGGGATAAGGGAAGAGTGGGATGTTTGGGCTAGCAGTCATCAAGTGCAGAAAGGGGGGACTGAGTGTCACATTCTTTCATAGCTCCTAACTTATGCCCTGCCCTTGGGGATCATGGGATCCTGCTCCTACCGGGCCACTTTGTTCAATAGCTCAAGAACAGGAATGCTGCTGACCTTTAGCTGCTTCCACAATCACTCCTTAGGTCTTACAATATATTTTCTAAGAATAACTCCACACATTTCTAAATAACAATTAAATTAGAAAATATTTTTAACTAAATGATAATAAAAAGAGACATACCAAATTTAAGATCTGCAGCTAAAGCAGCATTCAGAGGAAAATTTATAGTACTAAGTGATATATAGAAAAAAAAAAGTGTGCTGAAAAATCAATGATCTAAGCTTCCATCTTAAGAAGCTGAATAAGGAAACCCAAGGAAATTAGAAGGAATTTTTATATCCCTAATAATAAAGAGAAGAGTGAAAACCAATTAAATAGAAAGAGAAAACAAAACTAAAAGTTAGTTCTTTGAAAGAGTAATAAAAGTGATAAATCCCCAAGCAAGACTAATCAAGAAAAAAAGGGAGAACAAATTCCCAGTATCAGGAACAAATATATATATTTTAACTGCCTATTATATATGTAAGACACTGAGCAGGAGGAGAAGGAAGAGGATGAAGAGGGAAAAAAATGTATCTGTTTTTGAAGATACCCAGAAAAACCACAGTTCGGGGGCGTCTGAGTGGCTTAGTCGTTAAGCGTCTGTTCATTGAACAGGGTCATGGTCCCAGGATCCTGGGATTGAGCCCTGCACTGGGCTCCCTGCTCTGTGGGAAGCCTGCTTCTCCCTCTCCCACTCCCCCTGCTTGTGTTCCCTCTCTCGCTGTCTCTCTCTCTGTCAAATAAATAAATAAAATCTTTAAAAAGAAAAACCACAGTTCGGATTCTATTATATTCAATTTAATCCAACATGCATTTATTAGAAGAGAACATAAAGCATGTCAGCTGGTATTATAGGCCTAGAAAGAGAGCATATATATTTTGGAGTCAGACAGAGCTGAGTTGAAATCCAGCCTCTACCTTGAACTAAATGTATGACTTTAGGCAAATTACATAACCTCTCTGAACTTCCATTTCTTATCCAACAAACGGGAGTTAACAGTACCAACCTCATAGGGCTGTTGGAAGAGTGGGAGGTAAATCACATGAGTAGCTTATATCCTATAGAATTCATTTCCCAACATGACCCATAACCATGGCATTTATTTTTTTTTTTTAAAGATTTTATTTATTTATTTGACAGAGAGAGAGATAGCGAGAGCAGGAACACAAGCAGGGGGAGTGGGAGAGGGAGAAGCAGGCTTCCCGCCGAGCAGGGAGCCCGATGTGGGACTCGATCCCAGGACCCTGGGATCATGACCTGAGCCGAAGGCAGATGCTTAACGACTGAGCCACCCAGGCGCCCTAACCACGGCATTTATACTTTATTTGTAGAAAGGGTACAAAAATATATCCTGAGACAAGGTCATTCATGGTCATTTACTTTCTCTTAATTACCTGCACCAATAAGAGAGGTTTGGTATAGTCATTTTCAACAGAAAGGATGCTACCAACATATAAACAACATAAAAGCACCTATGAAAATTAAAATGAAATAACTTAATATAAAATTTTCATTCTAATATACCATAATTTTTTTCATGAGTTTTAGGAAATCAAAATAAAAACTATGCCAATAACATGTTATTTTAAAAGTTTGGGGGAAAGGCTTCTAACTCTAGTGTTGGCATCATGACAGAAGATCCCCCTCCCCCAAGTCTTCAGCTTCCCAGCAGTGTGTCTCCTGAATCACACATGCCAGTATATACTGCAAGGCTCAAAGATCTGAAATGACCGTGCTGATTGGCTCATATGTAAGATCAGCAAGATGAATCCCCAGGATTTTTCACACACTGAAGAAGCCTGATAGGCCTATGACAAGAAAGAAAAGGAAAAAAAAGATCAATCAGCAGTACACTACATCTATGGTTCAATTCCCCAATACAAGCAGCCCCTCCATTAGCAACAAAAGTACGCATGGACCACTCAGCATCCACACAGCTTCCTCTCCTGCAGTGACAACACAGAGAAAGGTCAAGTCCAGGAGTGAACAACTTAAAGTATGGCCCGATTGTGTTTCATTTCACTTGTAAAGCCACAGAAATAAATACTGAGAAGGGATGTTTGATGATAACGTGTGGAAATGAAAACAAATGTGTGGCTCAAACACGTCACAGACACATGCTATGAATGTCAGCTAATGATCAAGACACAACAGAGCAGCAACCTGCGATGAGAGACCTCCATCTTTCCTGTTGATGATTTGCCTTCTTCTCTTCAGAAGTTTCCTGAGAGAGGGCTGAGCCATAGGGTCAGGGGCAGAAGGGAGGGTAGAGACTCTCTGGGGGAAGGCTGGTAGCCATTAGCAGGAAGACCACACGTCCTTTGCACAGAACAAATTCTAGATAAGAATCTAGCCAGTGAGTGGCTCTCTGTTTCATAAAAATGAGGTAAGAAAACAACAGGGTCCAATGGGAGTGGCTGGCCTCTGCAGAAGGGTGGATAGTAAGGAATGTGGTTCATTAAATTGTAGCTGAATCTGATTTTGCTAAATGTGAGTCAAGAAAGAGAGAGATCCTTAGAAGCAGCTACCAGCACCCCCAGGCTTCTGGAATGGGCCATCTCAGGCTCACTTCTGGCCAACTACCGTGACCAGCCGGGCACAGCGGTTCTAGGTGTAGTCACTCCATCCTCACCAATATGGTAGCCCCGCATGAATACTTTCCAGGGGGAAAGTGATTATTAACAGCAATTATGCCGTTAAGATGATCTCTTTCCACAGATATATAAATATTTACATCCAGTGTTACAATAAAACGGACACCCTTTGGATAACACATTGATGGATAGAGAGGGAGTGTATTTTGAAGTAACATAGAGGTAGAAGTGCACCCTTTAGGTTTTTAATAAATATGTCACAAGGGGGCACTAACCAGGAAAAAATATGCTGATATTTTTAAGGTCATCCATAAAAGTACTGTGACTCTCTGTTCATTCCACTGGTTAGAACATATGTGAAGAAATTCTGTATATATTTCATCGGGAGTGTGAGTGTGCATATGGGGAAAAAGAAAAGGACTTGAAGGATATACAGCCAAATGTTAATAGCATTTGTCTCCAGGTGGGATTTATAAGGGGATAACAGCAGAATCAGTAGAAGGTCTAATCTATATAAATGTATTTACACTTCTATTTGCCTATTACACAATCACACCGCAACAGCTGGACAAAAGTTTGATAAACTGGGAAGTACGTTTGGCATGGAGTGATTTCAACTTCAGTCTACGTCTATATCCCTGACATTCACTTCAGGCTCCCGTGGGGACAAGCAGCTTTCTTGCAAAGCCACAGAACTTTTAAGATACAACAAGGGTCCCCGAGGAGCTGGTAATTTAAAGAATCATGCTGAATATATTAAACCTTGTGGTTGGAGAAAAGGTCTAAGTGATTTCAAATATGATCCCCAAATTTAAGGTCCCATGAGCTGATGCTCAGAATGACAGGTGCTGGCTTACAAATCACTTCCTTCAACATGGGCCACTGTACATGTCCAGATGGGAGGTACGTTTTTACCTTCTTCCCAGGTGGAGAAAGTGAGCTCACCTGGAGCCTGCAGTCGGTATGAATGAGGCTGACTGATGGCCTTTCTAATGAAAGAAAGGGGAATGATTAAAATGAGAAAAACAGGGGATGTTGAGGATAAGACCCATGTACATTCCCCAATCTTCTCCTAGGTGTTTAGTGTTCTATTTTCCCAACACGAAATATCTTTGAATAACTGAGACTGGTCAGATGTCTGCAATGCTTCTTTTATGGTTGTTCTCGCTCCTTTGTTCAGCTTGTTTTCCCATCTAACTGCGGTAGAAGCTTGTGTTATTTTCTGGCAGTTTCCAGAGAGGAGCCAGCTGACTGAGGGGGAATTCAGGTCATTTTGAGACAAAAGCCCTCAGTGAATGTCCCTGGAATCTGTCCTTCTGCCTTTCTGACAGGGTTGGTGGGAGAAGGTGGTGACAGAAGGAGACAGGAAAAGGATTCTTGAATTCCAGCCTCTGTGTTCTTTGAGAAAATTTTTCTGTCCGCATCCTTATTCTAAGCCATCACTTATGGGCAAATCTCCAAAGATGCTTCTAGCAAGGAGTCCCTGACACAACTACTTAAAAATGAGTGAGGGTCCCAGTTTGGATAACAGAGTTGCAGATGACTTTAAAAATATATACCATCTGTAATTTTAAACTTTTTCCCAATAAACATGTATTACTGGTAATAAATAAATAAATAAATAAATAAATAAATAAATAAGGGGCACCTGGGTGGCTCAGTCATTGGGCGTCTGCTTTCGGCTCAGGTCATGATCCCAGGGTCCTGGGATCGAGCCGCGCATCGGGCTCCCTGCTCAGCGGGAAGCCTGCTTCTCCCTCTCCCACTCCCCCTGCTTGTGTTCCCTCTCTCACTGTGTCTCTCTCTCTGTCAAATAAATAAAATCTTTGAAAAAAAATTAAGATCTTACATTTTCTAATTTATAAAAGATAAAGTTTAGTAGACATCCATGTGGCAACTTATCAAGTATTAGGCATCTACACTGAGATCCAACTAAAGAAACTTCACATGCAAAATATTGCCATGTCACAAGGATTTTACAAATCCTTTGCACTGGACAAAATGTGCCTCCACTTCCCTGAAAGCCAGCAGGTTTGCAAGCCCTGGGTCAGGTGTCTCATGTAGGAAACCAGGAAACACGTTCTCAAAAGCTGGGTCAGCTTCAGAGGCAAATCAATGACTGCGGACAGGTGGAGAAGAAAGGAAGAGGAAGATGGGGGAAAGGTGGCCAATGGAAGGCCACTGGCTGGACACAGCCTGTAGGGTGAGCCCGGGGGGGGGGGGGGAGGAGGAATGCTCACCATAGGTCACCATCCCAGATCACCAACAAGGCCCAAGAGGGATTCCCACAGCCCTCCTGGCTCAGAGGAGGCCGAGGAGAGGAAAATACCCACAGATGGCAAAACAGCCATTTCTTTTTCAAGAAGTCAATTACCCGTAATTATTCTGGCAGGAAAATGTAATATTCCTTCTCTTTAGAATCTGTTTCAGATCATTTACGGAGGAACTTGAGCATGAGTCACTGGGAAAGAAAGAAAGAAAGAAGAGTTAAGCGATAAGGTTCTTGCAGACATTTCCTGCTCTCAGTTTCTTCTAGGTAGCAAGCCCTGGGCCAGGCCCTGGGAGAGGGGAGCAGAAGCTGTTTTTAAGAGCTCACAGGGCAGCAGGGGGCTGACAGTGTGAACTGCACAGATACTTATTGTGGATATGAAACTGAGAGGTTGTTAGGATGGGCGGCATGTCCAGGGAGGCCCCAGTCATTTCCTGGTCACTCTGTTCTCAATGCATTCTTACCATTGTGTCTTCTGCCATGGACTGATTCCGAAAATCACCCCGAGGATATACACGCACAAAGTAGGAATGTATACCTGTGAACACTTCCAATGTCATGCATCACCCAGGCCTCTAGTCTATTAACCTTCTCCGGATGCAAATTAAAGACTTCCACACGTCCAAAAGTGCTACGATAGAAGAGGCAGAGAATATTGTTAACCCCAAACTGAATTGTTCAGCCATCCCCAGGCCTTGTCAAGAGCCAGCAGGCAGGGAACCACTGGTTAGAACCTGCCCTTTGGGATTGACCGGTGATTTGTACTAGAAACAGCCAGTCTCAACCAGTGTGACCCTCATTGAATAAGAGTCTCAAAATAAAATTCTTAATCAGTACCTTGATGGTGATTCTTTAAATACTTGCTATTCAAAGAGGGGGGCCTTGCACCGACATAATGAGCATCGTCTGGGAGCTAGTTGGAACCTGCAGAATCTCAGCCCACCAGCACCTGCTGAAGCAGAATCTGCAGCTGAACCGTCCCCCGATGACCCACATTCAGTGAGGTTCGAGATGCACTGCTCTGAGAGCCCCTGGTGCGCTGCTCGGACCCCAGCCCCAAACTCTTCCCCATTGGTCTCTGACAGCCATTGCAAGTAGCTGGACGCCGAATATCAGATTATAAAATCATGGGGTGTTAACACTTTCACCCAAAAGCCTGCAAGCTTAGGGTCAGAAGAAGACAAAAGGACAAATGCTTTGTTGCACAATTAAATACTAAAACAGGAGAGAAGGAAAATTCATTTGGGGTATCCAGAGAGCCTGGAGCAGCCCACCAGTATCTGCCTCTCTTCTCAATCCTTTTCCAGGGAAATACTGGAGAACAAAGGCTGGAAAAGTATCCAATGTGGTAAAAACTAAGTATAGAAGAGGTCAGAGAAGAAGGGCATCAGTGTGGCCAGGTTCAGCACTGTGGATTAAATGCGGAATGACAGCTAATACCTGCTGAGCCCTCTCTCTGTTGTGAGGCACAGAGCTCAGCCCTTGTCATATGTCATCTCAGCTAATCTTCCAACCACCACCACCACCTCTTCTGGTGCATACTACAGGGGCTCCCGGAGGTTAGGAGCCCAGCCATCGGTTACACAGGTAACAGGTCATGACCGGACCCCCTGCTTTCAATCACTACAATAAATGATGGGCAATGCCTAGAAAGAGATCGTGAAGGCCAAGAGCCCAGCACAGTAGTGGTCTGACTGCTTAACTGGGACACACAATCTTCATGGAGGACAGAGGAGCCAGGCCAGATCTTCGTGGATGGTGGGGAGAGCAGATGGGGGCCGGACAGGGGGAACAGCATGAACAAAGACGGGAAGTTGGGAGAGCTCAGAAAATTGCACCAGGCCTTGAAAAGCCAAGAGGAGGGGCTGGTCACAGAGCAGGACCGACAGGACATTTAGAGGATTTTACACAAAGGAGACACCAGACAAAAGCATTGACTTAGACAACCGTCTCCATAGAAAACAAACATTTTACCTCTTTAGCCCAAATCTTCAGTACTGACTTGACCATGAAAAGCATCTTCTTCCAGGGATGAAATATTTAATAGGAGGCTATACTAACACTTGCAAATAGGACGCAAAGAAACGAGTACCTTCTTTCATCAAAGGTGTTACTGATGGACCCATTGAGCACCACATGGACCACACCACAGGCATCTTCTGCAAACTTAAAAGAAAAAAAAAAAAAAAGCCCACCATTCCTCAGCATGCAAATTTAATTGCCACACCCCAGCAGCTCCTTCCAAAACAACTCTTAGCATTAGCTGGTTAAGGAGGGAAGAGCCTGTATGATTCTCCCTCAGCAATGCCAGGTGTATGTAATTTGCATCCTAAGCCATTGGCAGGATTATGCTTCACAGGAGAATTCTGGAAGCAGTTGCTCCAATCTGTGTTTGAACAATGAAGGTCAACATCATTGTTCACGGGTTGTTAAATGGACGGTACTGAGCACTCTTTGAGAGTTTCGAGCCTGGCTATCCTGCCTGCCACCACACCCCTGGAGCTTGGAGCTGGGGCATAGCACAGAGTGGGAACCCAGAGAAAATCTACAGAGGGAAAAGAGGGAAGGAGGAAGGGAGGGAAAGAGAAGCAAGAAGTCTAAACGCTTAGTGATGGAGATTAGGAAAGAAATAGAAAAGGCAAGGCACAGGGCAACAAAAGCTAGGTCCTGCAGGACAGATAGGCTCTCACCCCAGAAAGGCTGAGGCAGCTGCAAACAGAAAGGCCTAGGGGTTTGAGAAAACAGTGGTTTTGGTGAAAACCTCCGTGGATGCAAAAGTTGGCTAGAAAAGTGAGTTCACAGAGGGCCGTGAATGCTTGGCCAAGGAATCTGACCTGTATTCTGCAGGGGATGAGACACCACTGAACCATTGGAAACCAAATTATAAGAATCCAGAGCAGCTTCTGTCTTTCTGCTGGGGGTGATGAACAGAGGACAGGGGCCCGATTTCTAACAATCGCAAATGCTAAGTCAACAGAGTCCTTCCGGGGGCCAAGCACTGAGCCTGCCATCTATGATTCTCAAGAGCCCCCAGGAAATACGCATTGGGTCAATTGGCCCCAAAGTCACATCACTTGGAAGCAAGGAAGTGCAAGGGGGATTCAAACCCCAAGCAGTTCTGCCTCTCTTGTGAGCAAAAGGAAGGCTCTCGTCTGATAACACAAGGTTTTCTTGGTACATCTGTGAGCATTTAGCCAAAATAAAGCTGCAGCCCCAGGGTAGCTCACCATGGTAGGGTACCTTCCATCACCTTCACCACTGTGCTCTTAGCTCCAGGTTGGTGCTTGACACATATGAAATGTGGCTTGGCTTTAAGGGTTGTTTACAATAGCACTACCCCAAAATATAGCAGAGAGTGAGAAAGTAAGTAGGAACCTTTCTCAGAAACAGCAAGCAAGCAAACAACAATTTATAAGTGCCTCTGTATAATTGCACAGCACTTGGTAGGTGCTCAACATATTCATTAAAGGAACGCATTCTGAGTTAGTTAATGGGGTAGGGGTATCTTGTTTAAACATGGCAGTAACCCCATGGGACAAGCATTATTATTTTTTTTTTTAAGATTTATTTATTTGAGAGAGTGAGAGAGAGAGAGAGAATGGGGAGAGGTGTAGAGGGAGAGTGTCTTCAAGCAGACTCCCTGCTGGGCAGGGAGCCTGACGCAAGGCTCCCTCTCACCATCCTGAGATCGTGACCTGAGCGGAAATCAAGAGTCTGATGCTTAATGGAGTGAGCCACTCAGGCACCCCAGGACAACCATTATTCTTACCCCTCTTCGACAAATGAGGAATCTGAAGGTCAGAACAGTTAAAGAATCTGTCCACGGAGGCGCCTGGGTGGCTCAGTTGTTTAAGCAACTGCCTTCAGCTCAGGTCATGATCCTGGAGTCCCGGGATCGAGTCCCGCATCGGGCTCCCTGCTCGGCGGGGAGTCTGCATCTCCCTCTGACTCTCCCCCTCTCATGCTCTCTCTCTATCACTCTCTCTCTCAATAAATAAATAAAAATCTTTAAAAAAAAAAAAAAAAAGAATCTGTCCACGTTTAAATGGTCTCCTTACATCAAATCCCAGGCCATCCTCCTCTTCTCTACCATACTAGAGTTTACCTGAATCTCCTTAAGGACGGTGAGGCTCTCAGCTCCTCTACAAACTAGCCTGTTGACCTTGGATGAGTCACTTAACCTCTGAGTCTTTGCACCTTCCCACAGCCCCTATGGTGAGGACTAACTGGGATGACGCGGGTACAGCATCTGGCCCAGGACTTGTCATGAATATGCACTTAGCAAATGTGAGTTTCACTTGCCCAGTTCCTCTGATGTCTAGACTCAATTCTGGAGAATTATAAACAGTATTGTTTTACTTTCTCCCTGGTTTTCTCTCCTCCAGTTCTTTCTTTATTCCTTGCTTTCCCTCTTTTCCTTAGTCCACTTGCAGAGAAGCAACTCATAAGAAAAATAAATGTACACCAAGGCCGCTTAGAGTGAAGTCAGAAATAGAGAGCAGTGGGGCCTCCGAGGGATGATGGGAGTAACTCCCAGCGGGAATTCTGGATCTGGAGTCAGAGAATTTGGGACAAACTCCCAGATCTGCCACTTACTGTGTATGGTTAGTAGACAGTGTATTTACCTGCACCTCCATTCTGTCATCTGTAAAATGGGTACACATGGTACCCACTTGATAGGATTCTTGTGAGGATGAAAGCTTTTAATACGTGTACTATGTGCCTCTACCTGGCACATAGTAAGCGGTCTGCAAACACTGATAATTCAGATCGATCAGGGATCTAAGTTAGGCCAGCGCCTAGATCAGAGCATTAAACCAAGCTGAACCAAAGCCAAAACTTGGGTAAGAGCAGGGATTCACCAACTAAAGCTTATGGACCCTCTATGAATGACCTAAAATTATATGTGAAAATCTTCTGTTACGTGCTTAGGTACCTTATTCTCAAGAAAGAATCCTAAACTTTTTTTCCTAAAAGGATCTGTGATCTAAAAAGGATTAAAACCAACCACTGACAGGATGACCTCTTAAGTTCTTTGGTCTCCAAAATTTTAAAAATTTCCCTTTTGGTACTTACCCTTTTGGACACCGTGTTCCAGAATACAGAAAAAGGGTTGTTGCTGCAGTCTTCCCTCCAGTCGGGACAAGAGTGATAGTTCATTTCTAAAAGACATAGTTTTTAGAAAATAATTAAAGCAGAAAAGTAAGGGCATAATTAAGCTTTGTTTTTCCCGGGCTGTTCGATCACAGTGGAGCCATATTCCAATGGCCTCACTGCCAAGATGGAGGATGGAGAATGGACTCATCTGGCCCCAATTTCACTAAATGCCTCCTGAATCCCTTCCAAGTCCTTACCTTACCCTCCAAATTCCAGACGGGAACACAGTGACCAGCTTTGAGTCATCGTTCTGGGAAATTGCAGCCAAAGTTCATCTGGCAGAAACAAGCCCTCGACATTATCCCCTCATCCAGGAAAAACTAGAGATAAAACTGGGCCCTCAGGGGCCCCTCTTTCCAATTACTCCTCTGCTTCCTGCCAACTCTCTCTGGCTGACAGCTTTCCTCCTCGACCTGCCTCAGTCCCCACATCCCCAGGCTCAGAGAACCCCTGAGTCCTTCTACACTCACTCTCCCGCAACAAGACAGGCTCAGGAGTCAGTGAGATTCAGCAGGTATAGAGCATGAGTACATCGTTTCCACGGTACTTCTCCCAAGCATATCTGTCAAATGCACAAAAATTGTTTAAATTATTTTTTGAGATATAATTGACAAAATTGTAAGATATTTGAAGTGGACCATGTGAGGATTTAGAGAGAGAGAGAGAGAGAGACATTGTGCAAGGATACCCCCACATGGAGTTAATTTAACACATTTATCACCTCCCATATTGATCTCTTTATGTGTATGAGAGAACATTTAAGTTCTACTCTCAGCAAATTTCAATTATATAAACAGTGTTAGCAACTATAATCACCATGCTGTACATCAGAACCTCAGAACTTACTCATCTTATAACTGAAAGTTTGTACCCTTTTACCAACCTCTCCCTCATTCCTCCACCTCCCAGCCCCTTGCAACCACTTTTCTCTCTGTTTCTAGGAGTTTGACTTTTTTTTTCTTTTTTAAGATTCTACATATAAGTGATATCATGCATTTGTCTTTCTCTGTCTGGCTTATTTCACTTTGCACAATGCCCTCAGATTTATCTGTATGGTTGCAAATGGCAGGATTTCTTTTTTTTTTTTAAGATTTTATTTATTTATTTGACAGAGAGAGAGAGACAGCGAAAGAGGGAACACAAGCAGGGGGAGTGGGAGAGGGAGAAGCAGGCTTCCCGCGGAGCAGGGAGCCCGATGCGGGGCTCGATCCCAGGACCCCGGGATCATGACCTCAGCTGACGGCAGACGCTTAACGACTGAGCCACCCAGGCACCCCAAGGATTTTCTTTTTTAAAAAAGAATGAATAATATTCCATGGTGTGTGTATATAAGTATGTGTGTGTATATGTGTACATACTTTTTGTTTTTTTTACTCATTGCACTTGACTACACAAACCTTAATTGAGTGTTAGGTCCTGGGGAGAAAGAGATGAATCAGATAGAAGCCCTGCTTTCAGAGAGTACATGATTTAGAATTGAAAAATAAAGCTAAAATGAGAAGGTTTTATGGTAAACAACTTTAAAACCTAAAAGAATTAAATGAATGACTAAGAAAAGCTGACTTGCAAAATGGGAAATTCAAAATGGAAAGCAGGAAACATGGCAAAAACTATAAAATTTAGGGGCTCTTGGCTGGCTCAGTTGGTAGGGCATGAGACTCTTTTTTTTTTTAAGACTTTATTTATTTATTTGAGAGAGAGGGAGATCATGAATGCGGGGAGGTGCTGAGGGAGAGGGACAAGCAGACTCCACACTGAGTATGGAGCCTGATGCGGGGCTCAATCACAGGGCTTGATCCCAGGGCTCGACCCTGAGATCATGACCTGAGCCAAAATCAAGAGTTGGTCGCTTAACCAACTGAGCTACCCAGGCGCCCCTAATGGCTGAGATTTTGTAAGTGAGCAATAAGTATTAGCTACTATTTTGAATTTATACAGAACATCTATAAATAAGAAAATAACAGGCATCCCAATAAAAATGGCTGAGATATATGAACTGCCAGTTTATAAAAGAAATAGAAATATCTACCATTAAATAAATAAATATGATCAGCCTCACTGTCAGAGCAAAGCAAAACAAGTCAAGGTATTATTTCTTTATCAAATTGGCAAAGACATTTTTATAAGTTGCACCAGTGTTGGTGAGAGTTTGGGCAAACAAGTAACCTATATTCTGATGAGAGTGTAAATGGTTACCACCTTTTGAATGACAATGTGTCAGTTTCTACCGCAATTTGTTCGGCACTGAAATTTCATTCGTAGAAATTTATCTTTCCGAAGTACTTCCCCAAGCAGGCAGATGTACATGTGCCCGTGGTGTGTGTGAGTGTGTGTTTGTGAGTGTGTGTGTGTGTGTGTGTGTTGTATACACAAGTGCTCCTTGCAACAGTTGCAATAGCAATATCTCAACCTAAATGTCCATCAATAGGAAATTGGCTAAATAAATTATGATAACATCCATAGAGGAAATAAATGAGGGCTTTTAAAAAAATATGGCTGTATTTTTTTTAACATTTTATTTATTTATTTTAGAGAGAGGGAGAGAAAGAGAGCGAGCATAGAAGGGAGGGGCAGAGGGAGAGGGAGAGGGAAACCCAAGCAGACTCTGCACTGAGCGGGGAGCCTGACCCGGGGCTCAGTCTCATGACTCTGAGATCACGACCTGAGCCCAAACCAATAGTCTGGTGCTCAACCAACTGGGCCACCCAGGCACCCCAATATGGCTGTATTTCTATCTACTAATTCTAAATGAATAAAGCAAAGTTGCAGAATAGTATGTGTACATTTTAATATATGTGTTTATGTGAGTGTGGGGCCATGTGTGGAAGGATTCGTGCCGAATTGTTGACAACATTCCCCTTTTGAGAAATGATATGGAAACTGAGGAGTGGGGGAGGGGCAGGGTGACCTTCATTTTTTACTTTTATACATTTCTATAACATGCAAGTACTTTGCAAATAAGCATGCATCATTTTTGTAATTGGAAATAATGTAAGCCTGCGATGAAGTTTTATAGTAAGTTTTTTTAAGTGCTTGCTTCGGCAGCACGTATAATAAGTTTTTTAAAACAGTCAAAAGTGGGGTGCCTGGGTGGCTCAGTCGGTTAAGCATCTGACTCTTGATTTCGGCTCAAGTCAAAATCTCGGGGTCCTGGAATCAAGCCCCGAGTTGGGCTCCACCCTTAGCAGAGAGTCTGCCTGAGGGTTCTATCTCTCTCTCTCTCTCTCTCTCTCTCTGCTCCTCCCCCTAGTGCTCTCTCTCTCTCAAATAAATAAATAAATCTTTAAAAGAAAAACAGCCAAAAGCAATAAAAATAAGAATAAAACAATATAAAGTAAAAACATGCACACTATAAATAAAAAGAGAAAGAAAAGAAGTGAAAACGGGCTCAATAGAGTTTTCTGAGTAGAAAGAACCTTCCCACAGTGTGGTGTTCTGGGTCTTTCTGGACAAGGTAAGGTGGCCTCTGAAAAATGACAGCAAAGTCCCACACTGGCCTGAGACACGGAAGAGCCCAGCCCTCTGGAGTCGTGGCTGTGGCCGTGGTCGTGGCCGCGGCCATTCTGTGGAGCAAGGGCTTTGGCCTGGCTCCTCTCAGGCTGCATCCGGCTCTAGCACCCTTTAGTCCTGAATAACGGCCTCAGAGAAAATAGAACACCTCCAATCCAGAAGCAGCTACACCAGCTCTCAGGAAGGAGGGAATCAGGGAACATGGACAAGCCCAAACTCTGAAGTTGATTTTTCTAGAAAACTGAGTTGATCTAAAGAATGCTATTTTACATGAGCCTGGATTGTCATTAAGGGTAGGGATGGCATGAGGGCAGGTACTGGTCTGCCCGACACGTCCCTGGGCAACCCCAAAAGGCCCTGAACCTCACCAGAAGAGCCTGGGTCTCCACACCACTTGAGGCCGTCCGCCATGTAGCCCAGCAGTGTGTCCTCCAGCGTGAACATGTCCCGCCGGACCCGCGTGTAGTCATGCGCCAGCTCGCTGGATTTGCTCCAGAAAAGGGTCTAGGAAGGAAAAACACAGCCTGTCATCGAGAGCAATTCAGTAAGTCTCACACACACACACACACACACACACACACACACACAAACCCACGTCTTTTTAAATTAAAGAAAAACAAAATATCAGAGAAAATCATAGAGAGTAAAGGTGGGTGTTGTTGACCACATCAGGGCTTTCTGTGTGTGAACCTGAGAGCATGGTTAGAGGGTGTGCATGTGTGCGTGTGTGCGTGTGCATGTGTGTGTGAGTGTGTGCGTGTGTGTGTGTGTGTGTCTCCTAGGTCATAATATGAAATGCCTTATTATTTTTGGTGGCAGCAAAAATAAGTCCGAAAGCCACTGATCAGAATCTTACAATAAACACCGAACCAGAACACATCTGGAGCAGATATTAGGAAATTCCTAAAGTTATCTGCAAAACCATTTTGTCTCCGGGCTGTTTTCTGGGAAAAGTGCTCTTTGATTCTTCACAGGCTCTGTAACCTCTGCTTCTTTCCCCAACTCTCTCCTATCCCCACAAAGAGAAAAGAAAGAGAAAAAAAACAAATACAGTGAGTTTCTTCAGACTCCCTTGTAAAGGTAGAGAAGGTAAAATTTCAGAACAATCTTGAGCCCGTGGGTCTATGCCTTCTTTTTTTTTTAAAGATTTTATTTATTTATTTGAGAGAGAGAGAGAGAGCATGAGAGAGGGGAGGTCAGAGGGAGGAGCAGACTCCCAGCCGAGCAGGGAACCCAATGCGGGACTCGATCCAGGGACTCCAGGATCATGACCTGAGCCAAAGGCAGTCACTTAACGACTGAGCCACCCAGGCGCCCCTAGAAGTAGTTTTAGGACCTGTGTGCACATCCGGTGCATTATTATCACCTTGCAGTCAAAAAGCATGTGACACTCTTCCAGCTTTTTTCATAGATGGCAGAGTTAATAAGGTCATAGAAATATTTTTTTTTAAAGATTTATTTATTTATTTATTTGAGAGAGAGAGAATGAGAGAGAGCACATGAGAGGGGGGAGGGTCAGAGGGAGAAGCAGACTCAGCCGAGCAGGGAGCCCGACATGGGACTCGATCCCAGGACTCCAGGATCATGACCTGAGCCGAAGGCAGTTGCCCAACCGACTGAGCCACCCAGGCGCCCTGGTCTCTGCCTTCTTGACAGGAGACTGTGGAGGGCGTGGCTGGAAGCGTGGGCCCAGGAGGGAAGCCCTCATCAGCCCTTGCAGTTGTCTGACCCCGGGCGGCCAAAGCCTCACTATGCCTCGATTTCCCCATCTGTAAAATGATATGGGTGGTAACCAATAACCGTAAGGAACTCAGGAGATGCGATGAGACAATTGCAAATAAAGTGCTTAGTCCCGTGTCTGTGGCCTCGAGACCTGTCACTGGGGGTCATTTACCAAGCAGCCCCTCCGTGCTCCAGGCGGGAGCTCCGTCCGAATCCCAGTTCTCTGCCACCAGGATGAGCAGCTGTAACATGTGGCTGGCTTGGGGTTTCACAAAGATGACCGGTCATACACTGAATTTTCACCCTGAATGCGGACTTTACGCAAGACGTACCCATTACACACCTTTTCCGGGACGATCAATGTATAAAACCCAGGCCTCTTTGGCTCCTAATCCTGTGCTATTAACATTTCAGCCGGTCACTCTCGAGGCCATCAGACCTGAGCCATCACTGACCCCTGACCTCACTAAGCCTAGGTTTCTTACTGGTAAAATGGGGATGTTGATTCTTGACCTCTTTATTTTGCAGAGTGACTGTGAGTCATTATTAACATCATCATTGTCAGGGGTCAGGGGAGAGTTTGGCAATGATGTAAGGTTGGGTCGTTTTTGTTTGGATTGGGTTGGGTTGGGTTTCGGGTAAGCTCGCTTTGCCTGATCGCCGGCCACGTCTCCTTCCTCTTTCCCCGTTCCCATTTCTCTCTCTTACTGTCCTTCCCCCAGACATCCTAAACCCTGATGAGATCCCAGTCCCTCCAAAACCCCACAAACTCCATCTCGGCCAACCACACATACATTCGAACATCCAGATTTTCCTCTTCCGTCATTCTGGTCAAAATGTGGTCCTGTGACCCCTTCCTTTGGCTTTTATCGTCCATTTTAAAAATCAATCACTTGCCCCCTTTACCTTGTCACAAGGGACAGCTTCATCTGTCAGCTCCATTAGCAGCTGATAGTCCTGTTCTGTGCTGCTGCAAGGATCCTTCATAAGAAATGCCTTTGTGAATGCCTTCCCTATCTTTTGGCAGTCTTTATGTCTGAGGGATAAAACATGGAAAATAAAAGAAAGCGTGAAAGGTTAGATTTCAAACATATTTGGGAAGCATGATTACCCAGAAAAATGTCACTTGGGAAGCACTATGAGCCAAGTAGTTCAGAAACATCGTTCCATCCAATTGTACAGCATTTTTTATGAGACGAGCAGTACCCTCCCTACCCCACAAGGCCCCTGCCCCTCCTGGAGCTCACTGTGGTTAGAGAGACAGACAGTACGCAAACAAGCAGATTAGTTAACAAAATAAGTACAAATTATTCTAAGTATTCAGAAAATCAGTGGGGAGGGGCGGCATTGTTTACTGAAGCAATGACCGATTGGGGAGGCTGGTCAGGAGAGGTGTCCCTGAGAGGCCATTTAAGCTGAGACTGAATGATGAGAAGGAGAGCATTCCAGACAGAGGGTATTGCAGGTACAAAGGCCCTGAGGCACACAACATAGCTGCAGCCGAAAAGAACAAGTGAGAGAGGGCTTAAGAAATCAGGTCAGAAACAATAATCAGGTGGTAGATCACTTAGACCCCTTGGGCCAAAGAAACTATTTCAGATTTTACTCTAATTATAGTGGGAAGCTGTTGGATGGTTTTAAGCATGAAAGTGGTGTCATCTAGGGACACCTGGTGGCTTGGTCGGTTAAGAGTCTGCCTTCGGCTCAGGTCATGATCCCGGGGTCCTGGGATCAAGCCCTGCATTGGGCTCCCTGCTCAGTGGGGAACCTGTTTCTCCCTCTGCCCCTCCCCCCCACTCGTGTTCTCTCTTTCAAATAAACAAATAAAATTTTTTAAAAAAATTTTCTCCTCTTTTTTTTTTTTTTTTTTTTTTTTTTTGAGCCATCACTGGAAGACTCTAAGCTGGCCTGAAGAAGGAGAAAACTCTCTGAAACAGTTCCAAGTCCATGTCCCCTCCAGACAGCCCGTGGCAGGGAAGAAGGGATGGAGGGATGAGGGAACCAAGGCGTGCTGGAGAAGACAGCAACTGGAACTCTCCTTGCGTTTCTGGTAACAGGTGCACAGAAACCCATCATTTCCTCGGGACAAAGAAGTAGGAGTGCTCCCCTGGGAGCGCTCAGTTATCATTATTGGGATAAACTCCGGCCTTTGCAGTGAGGATCCTAGGTACTGCACCAAGTCAGGCAACATGACCCGGGGGAAATAAAGACCCCTAGTTTTCCAATCCCTTCTGAGCTTCTTTCCCACTGCCCTCCAGAGGGTCTTCTGCCTTCCCAGCTCAAACTGGCTCCTCGCTGAGAAGCCAAGGAATCAGAGAATATTAGCGTGGCACTGGCCTTTTGAACAGAAGCTACCCTGCCCACCTGTTCTTTTTGGAGCAGGAAATGTCAGAAAGCCCCTTTGTTTAGGGCAAGGAGGAGAGCCCTTGAGTTGGGCTGCCCGCCTGAACTCTCTGGTGCTGCCAGTTACGCTGTGTGTCCTTGGGAAAGTCACCTCAGCTTCGCTCTGCCTCTGTTTCCTCATCTGTAAAGAATCTACTGAATACAGATGTTCTGGGCTTAAATAAAGCGCATGGTAAATCCTTTCAGAACAGTGCCCAGCACAGAATAAGAGCTCGCTCCACATCAGCATTATATTTCCTATCTTTCTTTTCCTGCCCCTTGCTCAGAACTTCCTGGCTGTGAGCAGTCATCCGTAGCCAACAGAAGCAGGTGTGGCCCATAACTCCTGGGCTGACTTAGGAATGGGGCTCATCCTCACAGGGCCTGGAAGGGCACACAGAGTCAGTATGTCCACGCCTGGGGTGGTGAGAAACACCCAGCTACTAGGAGTCAGACCTAGGGTGCAAACACAAGCCAGAGGGTAACACCACAGCTTATCCCCTTGTCCACAGACAATATGATTGTCTCCTGGCTCTCAGCTTTGGATGGGCATGGCATCCATCCTCACCTTAGTAAGAATCAGACGATAAAAAAATATAATGGCTTTGATGTAAAACAGCCACAGGACAGAATTCCAGATCAGTCATCCAGCCCACCCTGGGTGGGCTGAGGTAATAATAATAATAGTAATAGTAATGATAATAATAAAACAATAACAACAGAAGGTAACACTTATTAGGGGCTAAATATATATGTATTTCACATACATATCTCATTTAACCTCATAACATTTCTATTAGCAAATGTATCAGGATTTGATTTGAGTTAATAAGATCTAAAATTGCAGGGACTTAAGAGAAAACTTTATTTCTTGCCCATACCTCAATCTCAAGGCCAGTATCTGGGATTTCTATGACATTCCATATGTGAGAGACCCATCTGCTCTGTCCAAAATGGCTGCTTCAGTTCCAGCCATCATGACTACATTCCAGCCAGCACAAAAAACTAGGGAAAAGAAAGAAGGAAGAGGAAGGGACAACAGCAGCAGCGGCGGGCATGTGGGCTGCCTCCTAAGGACGGGTACTTGGAAGATGTTCTTTCTGTTTGCTCCCATTTCATTTGCTAAAATGTTGTCACAGGCCACACCTAGCTGCAAGGGAAGGTGAGAAATGCAATCTTTAACCTTGATGCCATTGCACATCTAAAATCACTGTTTCGATTCTAGAGAAGAAAGGGCCTCTGTCACAGGGAGGTACCACCATTGTCCCATTTTACGGATGAGGACATTTGATGGCTGTGAACTTAAGCAAAGCATCCGAGGTCAGAGGGAAGCCGGCTGGATCCCAGGTCTGTGTGAACCTCAAGGTCAGGCTCCCACCTCACTACTGAGGCAAAGTGGTCCAGCCTTAGCCTCCTCACCTTAAAGGGGAGGTAATAACACTTCACTCATGAAGGTTTGTGAGGATTCCATGAGCTAACACACGACATGCTCCTGGCTTCTGGGGCCGGGGTGGGGGGGTGTCTCTCATGCCAAGGTCCCTCCGTTCCCTAATCTGCACAGGACATTTCAACTGCATCACAGCTTCCCTTCCAAAGTTGTGCCAGGAAACCATTTTCCACCTGACTTCCTCCATATGTTATACATTTAAAGGAAAAAAGGCTATTGCATTATGCACTTCAATGTCAGTCAAAATTCATGGGGCACCTGATGGTGTTCATGGGGATCGTGCTTTAATTCCATTAACTTAATGCTGTGGCCTTCTCAAAAATGTGCTGTTCCCGATCCAACTCCCTCGTAAAATTCTTCTACCTCTGGCCCTAGCAGCATCTGTGGGACTTGAGGCAGACAAAGGCTGAAGGAGGGAAGATATCTCCCTGAGATGAAGAGCAAGAGAATTTTCCACTACAAAAAATCTGGCAGGGAAGAGAAAGGAACGTGCACAGAGTCCCCACTATTTGCCATATGTCTTCATGAATGTATTCTTATGTAATCACCAAAGACTCAATGGAGTCTCCTACAGAACTCACAAACCTCCAAAATTATTTTTATGTTCCTTAGGCATATAGATCCAGTTCAGGAAACATTACGTGCTGGGCTCAAGAATCCCTAGGCTAAAACTTTCACAGAGCTCCTTGTTTAGAAGGGGCAGAGTGACAGAACATTAGAGTTGAAGCGACCTTGGAAGAGTTTATGACTCAGCTGCTTTCCCTTTCTCTGTCTCAAAGACCACAGCTTCCAAGTGCCCCCAAGTTAGGAAAAATGGGGAGGGGCAGAGAGAAGTCTGGGAGCAGGCTGTGTGAAGCTACTTTTGATCCTTAAAGTCAAAAGTAAACATTTCACCCTGGATGTGCAAATCAGCATTTTTATTGGCATAAATATAGAGAAATAAAAAGGCATTAAGATGGCATCGTCCAGAAATGTCTGCAGAACTCATCTATACAGGTCATCGCAGGAAGGAGCCTCAAATTCACAAGTGTGGCTTCTTTGCAGAAGTCCCCATTCTTGGCTTTTGTCCCCCTGGGTGGAGCATAGTTCCATTCGATCAAACGGCAGCCAAGGAAAGCTGTTTTGAGTCAATTGGTGCAGAGAAACACAAGGGCTCGGGAATTCCTGTGTCTGGCAGAGACGGAGGTCGACCTCTGACTAAAGAAGCAACATGGAAGGAATACGAGTCATTTCTGGGAATTCAGATTTTTTTTTCATTAAAAATGGCTGCTCTGTCCCCAGACGGTGATACTTCCAAGCAAACCTGCTGCCGGTGATAGAGACTGTGAAGTGGCGATTGTCAGCCTTGGGGCTATTCCTGAGAGCTGTCTGTGCTCAAACCAGACAGGCTGTTGGAAGTCATCTGGTCCTGCGGCTCTCAGCTCCAGCCACCCTTGACCAGTGTTCCAGTGACCAGACCTTCCAGAGTTTGGGAAAAGATACGGAGCCTGACTCCAGGACAACCAAGTCAGAATGCGAAAAGTGGAAAAAGTCGAACCGACAATTTTTCAAACAGCTTCCCGTTCCTCGCTCCTCCCAGTCCCTGGAAATTGCCTTCCCGCTTTCCATCCCAGTAATTGGAAACTGTATAAGTGGAATCATACAGTTTGTCTTTCCCTCCCCGGCTGATTTCACTTGGCACAATTGTCCTCACGGCTCATCCTTGTTGTAGCAGGTGTCAGAATCCCCTGCCCCTTTAAGACTAAATAACATTCCGTTGTAGGTTTACTCCTCATTCTGTTTATCCGTTCATCCCCCATGGACACGTGGGCCTCTCTTCCATGCACTGTTTCATTCCACAAATTCTTTTTTTTTTCTTGTATAAACAACCCAAAAGAAAATGATTATTTTATTTTATTTTTTATTTTTCTAATTTTATTGAGGAATAATTGACAAATACAATTGTATACACTGATAGATCCCAATTTAGGATGATTCAACTTAAAGGTTTCCAACATTACCATAGTGCAAAAGTGATACACATTCAGTAGAAATTGCACTTAAATTTTTTTTTTTTTACGTTATGCTAGTCTTTCCATAAATTCTTACCTAGGTCCTACCGAGAGCCTTCCGACAGGCCCGGAGCTATCCTCAAGGCACTCATATTATAGTACAAGGCAGAGAAGGAACAGAACTAATTACAATCAGGGCGCCAGTGACTTGCCCATTCCCGGTGCTTCCGGGGAGCATCCAGGCAAAGCCAGCCTCCTTGAAGCCTGCCCCAAATCTCATAAAACAAGCTCCAATCCTATAAATCCTTCCTTACATCCTTGCACTGAACGCTCCCCTGCCCCCGTGGATCCCATAGTGAGCACTCACTCTTGCAAAGAGCCATGAAACCTGTCTTGTTCAACTGCTGTGTGTTCTTGGTGGTCTTGGGCTGAGGGACATTGACATTAACCTGCAATCTTGAGGGCGATGTTAAAGAATCAAAAAGCCTGGGAAAACCAGCATGCCTTAAGCAGTGTTTATGCTTGGCAGCAGTAGCAGCTTCTGGAAGACTCAGCTTGCTAGTAAGAAAGTCTGCACATTGAGCTGGTGTCTTAGCTCAGTGACAATATTTAGCTTAGTGACAGTATTTCTCTGCTTGCCTCTGTCATTGGTGACCTGGAGGCTCCGTGCCATCCAGGCTGAGCACAAACGTCAGGATTCAAGGTCAACAGCACATCCTCCCCGTTCTGACCACTCTGCTCCTTCCAGTAGACCAGATGGTTCCTCAGTTGCCCTATCCCCCAGGAGTCAATCCCTCTTGTTCGAATCTCACCCCTTGTCCCTACCTCTGACCTACCCAGGCAGTGGCCTCCAGGAGCCCAGAGGCAGGGGGGAGCATGAGAAGGAGGAAGGGAGAGCGCATGACCCCCCCCACCACAGAGGGCTCCCCACATGCTGGACACTGTGCCTAGTCCGTAACTCATGCTTATCCTACTTAAATCTCCCACTAGCCCCAGGAGGAGGGTCCTGTCATTATCTCTGCTTTAGAGCTACTGAAACTCTGTCATTATCTCTGTTTAGAGCTGCAGAAGCTCGGAGATTAGTAAGGACTACAGCCAAACAATTAGGGAGAACCTGAGCTCTCCGAACAATGCTGCCTCCCACAGGAAACGAAGTTGTTTCCGACAGAAATGAGGACCTAGGACCGCAGAGGGGTGGTCCTTTCCCTAGAGCCCATGAGAAGCTGCAGGCCAGAACAGGGCACGTGTTTCCCAGGTGATGAGATAGAACCAGTGGGGTCCAGGGGATGGGCAGAGAGTTAAAGTCCTATGCCAAGGGGAAAACCAGGTACGTTTGGTGGTTAAATATGTATGTTGTCAGCCTACCTTATGCTTCATAACTCTGTGCTGTCACCTCTCAGGATGTGCCGTCATCTTTCCCACAAATAAGTTTTATTTCAAAGTGTCCCACCACCCACCCCGCCCCGCCCCCATAAAGCAACATCACCTCCTTAATGTATTGCTCCCCCAGGGAAAGCTGTCACACCCCAAATCCTCATCCCTAAAAGCACTTGGATCTCGAGGGGTAATTACACTCATTCTATGAATTTTCCTGCTGTCAAGTCCTGCAGGGCACGGTGTCTGGGCCCAAAGAAAACAAACGGGTTAAGTCATCAGCGGTTCATTCTCAAATTTAAGGCGGGGGATCCTGTACTGAAGGTGAAGACTGCCACCTTGTGGGCGAAGAGAGCAACTGGCGAGATTCACTGAAGAAGTCAGGATTTTCCAAGGAGGGTCTTAAAGGCAGAAGATTCTTGGGGCGCCTGGCTGGCTCAGGGGGTAGAGCAGAGGACTCGTGATCTCCGAGTCGCGATCAAGAAAGATCAGAAGTCATTAATCCCATTAATTTGGCCCTAATGCCTGACTTGTTCAAGAAACAGCAAAGAAGTCTGTGTGGCTGGTGGCGGGAGCAGAGAAAGCCCAGTGGATAGTAGACAGAGGTGAAGGCAGACTGGGGGAGCTTCCCAAGCCATTGTCTGGAATTTAGCTTCCACTCATGCAGAACTGAGGAGCCGTAGAGGAGCTGGAACACAGGAAGCACATGATATTTCTTAAGTTTCAAAGGGTTTCTCTGACTGCCTCATTGAGTATGGTCCAAAGGAGGGAAAGAGCAGAGGCAGAGAGACCAGTAATCTGGGCAAGTGCCAGTGATAATCTGCACCAGGCTGGTAGCAGCTAAGATGGTGAGAAGTGATAGATTCCAATTTGCCTTACATTTCCTAATGGATTAGATGCATAGTGTTAGAAAAAGAAGGAGTAGATCATAATTCCAAGGTTTGTAGCCTGAGACACTGGAAGGATGGAGTTGCCCAGAACTGGGATGGAGAAGGCTTGGGTGGAGGCAGCACTGATCATTCAGTTCGGAACACGCTGGATTTGAAATATCTATAAGACATGCAGTGAAGCTGTGGAATAATCAGAGGGGTATATGAGTCTGAAGTTCAGGAGAAATAAAGCCATGAAACTATTTGAGATCAGCAAACAGGAGAAAATGACCAAGGATTTAGCTTTGAGACAATCCAACAGAAGAGTTGGGAGAAAAAAAAAAAAAACGAACAAAGACTGGAATGTGGGACAAAAAGCAGGAGAATGAGTTATTCTGGAAGCCAACTGAAGAAAGTATATTAAGCTGGAGGAAGTGATGAACTGTGTCAGATGCTCTTGATTAGTCTAGGAATATGAAGACTGTGAACTGATTGTCTGAATTATCACCAAAGAAGAGCTGTTTTAATTTCCAAACGCAGTGGGGGTTGGGGGGGTGCTTATCTTTTTGTTATTGATCCTAGGTTTGTTTGGGGTTTGGGTTTGGGTTTTTTGCCTATATGTTAGATCATGTATTTTGTGAATTTACTTGGGGGAAGATTGTGGGAAATGCTGCCTATATTTAAATATTTTATAAATGTATCATTAAGAAAGCAATATCCCTGAATTTATCTTTCCATGCGCTCACCTTTCATGCCCATTTCAAGCCTGAGCATGTCTTCTCCCAGAATTTTTTTTTTTCAGTGCAAAAAGGTGGCTTTATTAAAGCATGGGAACGCACCTGTGGGCAGAAAGAGCTGCTTCTCCTAGAATATTAAGCAAGCCAATTCCTTACTAATGACTAATTTAGGAATGACAATTTTCCTAAAACTGTAAAGCAAAACAGATTAGAAAATAAATTTAATGTTGAGCTTTGAATCATTCTGTGGCAGTCACTTCTTGTAATCCCTTAGTTCAAATTTTTGTACTCATTAAGATCTCTTATCATTACTGTAATATCCAAATGTTATAAATATGAACTTATAAGATATATTAACAAAATTATTTGTATTTTGTATTTCCATTCTTTTGTCCAATTAACACAGAGCACCAGGCTCTGTATTAGGTGTACTCTAAGAATACAGCGGTTAACAAGACACACACCACCCCTGACCTCCAAAGCTTCTGGTCCATAGGGAATTACAGTTATTAAATAGGAGGTAATCATAAAGTGAAATGTAATGTTCGCTATGGAAATGTATCACTCTGGGACCTGCTCTTGTGTAAGGTTGGATCTTTTTGGACTATATTTAAGAAAAAATGTTGAACGCCTGTACCTTGATAATTATGTGATCTCTGGCCATCTCTGACCTAAAATTGTTCGTTTCTGCCCTTCATCAGCTACTTGCCAAAACTGTTCTATTTCCCAAACATGTCAAACTTGTTTCTGTCTAAAACTTGTGGATACAATACCAACATTCAAAACTTGAACCATTAGAAAACATTTTTTAAATTATATATATATACATACACACATATATACTTATTATATAAACACACATATATATCCTACTTTGATATAATAGCAATAAAGCTACAACAATCCAAAAATAGGAACTATTGAGCCAAAATTTAACAAAATATATGCAAGACTAGTGCTCTGAAAATAAAACATTGCTGAGAGAAATTTTTAAATGCCTGAAGAAACCAAAGTGTAACATATTCATGGCTTGGAAGGCTCCCTATTAAGATGGTAACTATCGCTAAAATGTATCTGTAGATTTAACAGATCACAAATCAAAATTTCAGCATGCTTTGTTAACATTGACAAAATGATTCTAAAATTTATGTGAAAATACAAACAACCTAGCCAAAGTAATCAAAAGGAAAAAACCTGGAAAGGTTACGTTATTTGACTTCAAGACTTACTAAAGAGCTAGGGTCGCCTGGGTGGCTCGGTCAGTTAAGCATCTGCCTTCTACTCAGGTCATGATCCCGGGGTCCTGGAATAGAGTCCTGCATCAGGCTCCCTGCTCAGCGGGGTGAAAACCTAATTCAGTAAGCCCATGAGATGATGTTCAACGTCATCATTAGTCACGAGGGAAATGCAAAATTAAAAACACTATAAAAATACCACTACAAACCCATTAGAACGGCTAAAGTGTAAAAGTCTGACAATATCAAGCGTTAGTAAGAATGTGTAGCAACTAGAATATTCGTACACTGATGGTAAACATGTAAAACTGTACGATTACCTTGTAAAACCCTTTAGTAGTTTCTTCATTAGCTTTACAAAGCATGTGGGTCCACTATTTCAATTCTGGGTATTTGCCCAAGAAAAACGAAACACAATATTCACACAATCACTTTGTTCATAGGAGCTTTATTCATAATATCCAAAGAGGAAATTCAAGCCAAATGTCCATCAAAAGATGAATGGAGAAACAATTTGGGGTGCACAATCACACAATGGGCTACTATTCAGCAATAAAAGGGAACAGACTACTAATACACACGACAGGGATGAATTTCAAAAACATCATGCCGAAGCCATTAAAGAAGCCAGACATGGGGGCGCCGGGGTGGCTCAGTCGTTAAGCGTCTGCCTTCGGCTCAGGTCATGATCCCAGGATCCTGGGATCGAGCCCTGCATCGGTCTCCCTGCTCTGTGGGAAGCCTGCTTCTCCCTCTCCCACTCCCCCTGCCTGTGTTCCCTCTCTCGCTGTCTCTCTGTCAAGTAAATAAAATCTTAAAAAAAAAAAAAAGAAGAAGAAGCCAGACATGATAGAGTACATGGTATATGATTCTGTTTCTTTTTTTTTTTTTTAAGATTTTATTTACTTATTAGAGAGATGGAGAGCACTAGAGAGAGCAAGCACAAGTTGGGGGCAGAGGGCGAGAGAAACAGACTCCCCACTGAGCAGGGAGCCCGATGAGGGGCTCAATCCCAGGACCCTGGGATCATGACCTGAACTGAAGGCAGATGCTTAACCCACTGAGCCACCCAGGTGCCCTATGATTCTGTTTCTGTAAGTACTTCCAAAATACACAAACTAATGTGTTGTAACAGAAATAGGACCATCCCTGCTGGATATCAAGACATTAGCATTTTAAACAATGTGGTAATTATTTAGGGATTAAACAGATTATAAAGCAGATTAGGGAATCCCAAAATAAACTAATGAACTTGAAATGCAATAGAAGTGGCATTATAAAGCCCTCGGTAAAGGGTGAATTATTTAATAAATAGTACTCACAGACTGACTATCCGTCTGTGGGGAAAAAATGAAATTATATCCCTACCTTATACCACACACAGAGATAAATTCCAAATGGATAAAAAAGTTCATTGCAAAAAGCAAAAGTTTAAAATTTTTGGAATATATGTGACCTTTATTGTGACCTCTGATTAAAAAAAAATAAGTTCTTTTTTTTTTTTTAGATTTTATTTATTGAGAGAGAGAATGAGAGAGAGCACATGAGAGGGGGGAGGGTCAGAGGGAGAAGCAGACTCCCCATCGAGCGGGGAGCCCGATGCGGGACTCGATCCAGGGACTCCAGGATCATGACCTGAGCCGAAGGCAGTCGCCTAACCAAGTGAGCCACCCAGGTGCCCCCCAAAAAATAAGTTCTTAAATACGGTACAAAATGCACAGCCATAAATGATAAATGTGATTACATTAAAATCATGTAATGCAAAGGATCTGATAAATTCAAGAGTCAAGACATAGATTGGGAGGACATATTTGCCATCCGCCTAACTGACAAAAAATTAGCATCTTGAATGTATAAAAAGGACAGACAATTCAACATAAAAACAGGCAAAAAACAAAAACAGGCACCCCACACAAGAAAACAGAATGGCCAATAAACACGTAAAAAGATGAGCGATTGTGTTCGTAATTAGGGAAACAAAAATTAAAGCCACAAAGAGATGGGCGAAATTGTTCTAAGCGATGGTAAGGATGCCTAGCAACAAGGACCTTCAGGCTACTTTTCTGAAAGTAAGCTGACACCACAAATTTGGAGACCAGTTTGGGCATATGTAATGTGGCAGACACTGTTGGTTCCAAACCCAAAGAGATTTTCCTCACTCTTCCTCCCTCTTGGCAAAGCATGCCTCCTATCACATTGATCCAAAATATCAAACACTCAGTTCACAAGCCTCCCTTCCAGAGAAAGAAGAAAGGGGAATTGTGGGCAGAGGTACTTTGATTTTACCTGTCGCATATTATTTCTGTAAAACCTAGAAAAGGGGCACCTGGGCGGCTCAGTCTGTTGAGCATCTGACCCTTGATCTCAGCTCAGGTCTTGACCTCAGGATCTCAGGTCGTGAGTTTGAACTCACGGGGACTCAAACTCAAACTCAAACTCAAACTCAAAAAAAAAAAAACCTAGAAAAAAGACCTAAAGCAAATTACACCTGTTAACTATGCACGATGAGTAGATAGGCATCTGTAATATTAATCCCTAGACATTTCAGTGTGTTCAAAATTTGCTGGATAGTCATAATAAAAGTAACATTTGAATGGTATCAAGGCAAATATGGATCGAGGCCAAGTAAAAATATGCCTTGGGGGAATTTCTCATGTTCCTTCAAATCAGACTTTACTGCTTCTTAACATCCAAGGATCAAAGACGTAGATAACTTTCTACCATGTGGATGCATCATGTTTGATACATTCTATTAGGAAATAGAAAACTGAGCTTAGTGATTTTCCTAAATGTCATATTATAGAAGACATTTGAATTATATCTATAAAACTGCATACGCTGAGGGTCCTGGGATCGAGGCCCACATGGGGCTCCCTGCTCATCCGGGAGACTGCTTCTCCCTCTCCAGCTCCCCCTGCTTGTGCTCTCTCTCTCTCTCTCTCTCTGTTAAATAAATAAATAAAATCTTTAAAAAAAAAAAACTGTGTATGCTGAAACCATCCATTTAAGCAGCTCTATATCTTCCTTTTGTGACTCTCCTTTTTTTTTTTTTCTTTTTTGTAATTGTGGCATTCATCACTATTTAGAATTCCACTTTGGGGGTCAAGTGATTTTGTATTCTTCTCTATATTTTTGTATTTTTTTTCAATGTCCTCCAATAGGCTTGTTTTATTTTTGTAATTAGAAAAAAATAAGAGTCACTGCAAGGAAAAAGAAAGATACTCTCTTGCTCCATTTATTCTTCAAATTTCTGACCTCAACTTTCACTTTTTTTTGCCTTCAAAACAAGATTCTCATCATCCCCTCCCTCCAC
Source organism: Neomonachus schauinslandi (assembly GCF_002201575.2). Classification (NCBI taxonomy): domain Eukaryota; kingdom Metazoa; phylum Chordata; class Mammalia; order Carnivora; family Phocidae; genus Neomonachus; species Neomonachus schauinslandi. The sequence continues at coordinate 191,853,771 of NC_058404.1, forward strand.
AGTAGAAAATTTTCCTGGTGATATTTTGTTGAAAAAGACGATCCCCACTCAGATAAACTACAAAAATCCACAAATATAATTATTCCTCCCCTAGCAAACCCTGAATCCTTGAAACACCCGTGTGTGCACGCACACACACACACACACACATATGCGCGCGCGCGCGCGCACAAATCAATTCTTGATTTTATCTCATTCAGTTTCCTCTTTTGTTCTGTCTTGGGGCACCTGGCTGGCTCAGTCAGTGAAGCGTGCAACTCTTGGTCTCAGGGGTGTGGGTTTGAGCCCCACCTTGGGCGTGGAGCCTACTTAAAAAAAAAAAAAAAACAACTTTGTCTTGGTAATTTTCTGAACTGATCTATTTCTAAGAGGTTCCTTAATGGCAAGAAAAAAATACCTGACCACTTCTCAATTCACTTATTGCAAAAACTCTTACCTGACCCCTATCTCAGTGACTCACTGCATTAACCAACACTATTCATTCTCTCTACATAATTAATAGGCTACTGTCTAGTACACCCAGCTTGGTTGTTTATTTATCTATTTGTAAATATGCTTATACTTGTTGTTTTCATTATATAATTTAATTTAATTGTACATAAATTGGATAAGTGGAAAAAGAAAAACCTGTTTTGTTTTTTTTTTAAACTATGAAAACCGAGTTGAATGGCTTGGTAAAAATGACCATAGGTGATTTATTATTTTTTTTTAATGTTACAGACTTGAAACCAAAAAGAAACTCGTTGGTAATCTCTAGACATTGATAGGGCATTAACCAACTCATTATTCTGTAAACTGATAAATAAGGGAAAAGAATCAAGCATCTCTCCTGCCTTTCTTTTGTGGACTCTATTTCAGGGTTAAGTGAGAAAGGCTTCTGTTTAGATGAATCAGAGTAAATAAATGCAGGAGTCTTAGAATTATAAAATATCCACTGTATAGCCCCTATGGACATAATCGATCTTGGCAACAATGATCAAATGGTGCTAAACTAATGAAATGAAAAGTTGTCGAAGAACTTTATAATAGATGAATCAGGCAGATAATACCCAATTCTGTTAACCCCCTAAATGTGGGGTGCTGCAACATTATGTGCCCCCTGCTGTGACTGATGCCCAAGGAATTCCACAGTTCCCTCTGTAATGCATTGTTGCCCACCCTCAAATCCAATCCATCTCCCCAGTCTCTTCCAAATTAATAGGCATTTAAAAATGGAGAAGGAAAAATGGTTAGGAGTTAAAGGATGCTTAAGAGGGGCACCTGGCTGGTTCAGTCAGTGGAGCATGTGACTCTTGATCTTGCGGTCAAGCAAGATCCTGAGTTTAAGCCCTGTGTCGGGTGCAGAGATTACATAAAGATAAGATCTTTAAAAAAAAAAAAAAAAGGATGCTTAAGGTATCCTTTAAGATACTACTTAAAGGGGGCGCCTGGGTGGCTCAGTCGTTAAGCGTCTGCCTTCGGCTCAGGTCATGATCCCAGGATCCTGGGATCGAGTCCCACATCGAGTCCCACATCGAGTCCCACATCGAGTCCCACATCGAGTCCCACATCGAGCCCCGCATCGGGCTCCCTGCTCGGCGGGAAGCCTGCTTCTCCCTCCCCCACTCCCCCTGCTTATGTTCCCTCTCTCGCTGTGTCTCTCTCTGTCAAATAAATAAATAAAATCTTAAAAAAAAAAAAAAAAAGATACTACTTAAAGGATAAAGTAGCTGAATGCAACATGTGAATTTTTATTTGAACAAATCCATTATAAAACTACATTTTTAAGAAACTCAGAGAAAAATAAACAGGGTGGATACGGGGTAATATTAAAGAATTAGTCTTAGTTTTGTCAGGTGTGACAATGGTATGTCAACTATTTTTTTAATGTTATTTTTTGTGAGAGATACAGACAAGTATTTATAGACAAAATGATACGAAGTCTGAAATTTGCTTTAAAGTACTTTAGGGGAGGGGCCCCTGGGTGGCTCAGTCTGTTGAGTCACTCTTGATCTCAGCTCAGGTCATGCTCTCAGGGTCCTGGGATCCGGCCCCAGCTGAGTGCAGAGTCTGCTTAAAGATTCTCTCTTCCTCTTCCTCTCCCTCTGCCCCTCCCCCTCCCAGCTCCCTCGCTCTCGTGCTCTCTCTCTCTTTCTCTCAAATAAATAAACAAATCTTTAAAAATAAAATGGTTTAAATAAATAAAGCACTTTAGAGGGGAAAAAAGTGAGGAGGTAGATGAAATAAGAGCAGAATGTTAATTACTGACAAGGGGTATTAGGTAAAGGAGGCTATTTTGTCTAGCTTTTCATTTCTTTTAATATTTCCGTAACAGAAAGATCCAATCCTCCTGGCATTCTTGCTGCTTCTCACTGCCTCTGTCTTTGTCCTTCCTTTTGCCCAGAAGGCTCTCCCCCAGATGTTTCTAAGTTCGCTCTCCCTCTTTATCCAGGTCTTTGCTAAAATGTCAGCTTTCAGTGAAGCCTTTCTTATTTTATTATTGTACTTAACACCCTAACACTCCTGCCCAGCACTCTTTTTAGCACCTTCCACCACCTGCCACACTGTGTATCTTCCTGTTTTATTCACTGTCTTTATCCCAATCCCACTAGAATAAAAGACCCATGTGAGCAAGAATATAGTCTGTTTTGTTCACTGTTATATCCCCAGGATCTAGAAGAGTCTGTGGGACATAATAGGAGCTTGAGAAACACTTATTGAATAAATGTGTAACAAAAAAATACTTACAATTTGGAAATAAGGCAAGAAGGTGGGCAAGATGTCCTTTCAATATCTTACAAGGGCATTGACAGGTTGCCCCTAGAAATATTTAATTATGTAGCAGAATGTGTCTTTGTCTTTCCTATTTACTATCAAAGTTTATGAAGTTAGATGCTAACAATATACATTTTGTTGGTTAAAGATGCAAATAATTTCTGTCTGATAGAAAAGCTACACCCCAAATGTTATGGCTTTTAATTAACCTGTAGAACATTAACCAGCTTTATATCTGACCTATCAACCTAATTCTAATATTCTATTTTAAATACATATAAATACTTAGTGCCCCCAAGGTGTTCTTTGAACTGACTTTATCATTTCCCTGATTCCTTCGTAAACGAGCAAATAAATCTTTGGCATGCAGTGATTTTGTATGTTAATGAAAGTCATGCCCTTAACTTTTTGAAACTTCTACTCTGACAAATGAACACAAATTGTGATGAACTGTGCAAATATTGGCCATTATTCTTGACTTTTTGCTATCTGAGGTTTTGAGTTTGCATTATAGAGAGAGCAACATAACACACACCCGATCCCTGGGCATCAAGACTATTCTTCCGGGGCGCCTGGGTGGCTCAGTTGGTTAAACGACTGCCTTCGGCTCAGGTCATGATCCTGGAGTCCAGGGATCGAGTCCCGCATCGGGCTCCCTGCTCGGCAGGGAGTCTGCTTCTCCCTCTGACCCTCCCCCTCTCATGCTCTCTCATTCTCACTCTCAAATAAATAAATAAAATCTTAAAAAAAAAAAAAAAGACTATTCTTCCACCAGTAGAGACCACCTGGTCACCGATATTCTGTGCCATCAGATTTCTCCAAGCCAAGCTGCCCTAGGCCCTCAGATTTCTTGATCCAGCTTCTCCTCTGCTGCCCCTACCTTAGGACCTATTCACTTGTTAGTCACCTTTGAACTTAAGCTCCCAGGACTGAAAATGGATGGGATGATGGTGACTATCCCCAGGTGGGATAAAAAATACTTTACAGGGACTCCTGAGCGGCTCAATCAGTTAAGCATGTGACTCTTGATGTCAGCTCAGGTTTTGATCTCAGGTCATGAGTTCAGGCCCCAGGGTAGAGCCTACTTAAAAAAAAAAAATACATTTACCTACTTCGGCTGACAAGCAATGTGATTCTGGCAGAATCATAAACAGATGTCATCTCTTGGAACAGCTCCAAGAAACTGGTAGCTTGCTGTGTAGACAGTTTTGAGGTCAAGCCAGGCTCACCCAGTGAGGTGTGATCAATGAGGATTGCCTTCCACAGGCACAGGATTAGGAGTGCAGAGTGTGCCCTACATCTTTCCTGACCCAGTTCTGGGAGGTGATGTTTCAAGAGGAGAGATAAGCCACAAAGAAAATGTCCTGGCGACCAGGCAGGACTCGCATTCTGGTGCTTTACCTGCAGAGGTCCATAATAGCTTCTGGAGTAGAGAGACAAAGCTCTGGGCTCTAGGACCTTGCTTCCCTAAAAGGAGGAGCCCAAGGACCTCACACTGCAGCCTCATGACTCACCTTTGAGACAGAGAAAGAAACAGATGCCTCCATCTGGAGACTATACAAATGCTCCTATCTTTGGAATGGGTTGCCTCAGGCCCTGAGACAAGCTGAGAACACACTCTTTTGGAAGTCGTATGCTGTGATGGCTGTAAGCTGTGCAGTCACTCAGTTCAAAAACCACCTCTACCACTTACCAGCCCTGGTCCTTAGGGGAAAAAAAAAAAAAAAAATCACTGCATGCCTCGGTTTTCCCATCAGTCGAATGGGTCTGACGATCCCAAAACGGAAAGAGATGAGTTTCTGCCACGTACTAACTACAAAGCCAACTTGTAGGCATCTGACCAAAGCAGTCACGCAGGGCCCTGGGCTCAGGTCCCAGGCTTGGAGTTTAATGCTCTGCAGTTGCTGTCCGGAAGTTCTTAATAATTTTATCTTTGCTTTGCGTCTTGTGATACAAGGCCAATGGACACTGGAGCCTGCACTGGGGTCTTGAAGCCTTGGCTCACACCTCCCTGGGGCGGGTTCTCAGGCTGCCACACTCCACCCCCAGCAGGAGCGTGAATGCAGGTGGGTAGGATCAGGTGCACCTTCCCCAGGTGTGAAGTTTTGGAGTGCGGCCCCAGGCACCTGTGAGGGTCAGCTTTGTCCCTGCAAGAATCCTGGTCCCCAAGGGAACTCAACATTAAATAGCAAATAAAAACCATCCAGCTGGTGACAAGACCTCAGAGGAAAGTAAAAGCTTCCTCCTGCTTTTTGAACAATGAGTCCCACATTTTCATTTTGCACTGGGCCCCACAAATTACCCAGCTTGCTCCAAACAATCGTAGGATAAGCCAATTATTTAACCTCTCTCGGGCTTCATTTCCTCCACCACGGGATGTGAGACTTTTCTGACAGGACTCTCATAAAAGAACCAACTATATAAAGTCCCGAGTACATTGCAGACAACCCATAAACATTGATTCCCAACCTTTCTCTCTTCAAAATTTCTAGACGGACTTTTGGCAACCGCTTTCCAAGGGCTTGCTCTCCAAGGAGGAAAAGGGGAAGCCGAGAAGTCATGAGCATTCATTGTGATAAAGAACAAAAGTTTTCTCCAGGCGGAATACCATCACTTCCTTCAGCTCTTAATAATGATAGCAGAACAAGAAGCATGGGCATGACATTAGCAGTAAGCACTCCTGACCTTTCTAGGAATTTCTGAAGCGAAACACAGAAGTAGCATCTCTCCTTTTCCCTCTCCTCTTATCTCTGCTTTCCCCCACTCAGCCATCTGAGGTGTTCCCAGGGCTCTCAAGTAGCCTCTCCTTCCAGAAGATTCTACCCCAAAACGCCATTTATTTGCATGTGTACTCCACCCTTCCTTCTAAAGATAACTCAGCTCTGTGGTCCGATTTCCCCATTTGCAATCACAGCTGCACCCAGGTCACACACTTGGGAAACCAGTTTCACTTTCCCTATTTCACCTTCTGTATTCAGTCAAGTGCATCTAAGACTCTGGCCACTGGTCTGCCTTAGAGTCCCAGCATGAAAGATGGGGTTAAAGGCTGATAATCATAGTACTAAGCACTGAGGACACACAGGTGAACGTGAGGCCATCAACTTGACTCTGCTCTGATGAGGTTCAGGGTCTCACCGGTAATACAGATGTTGAGCAGGTGGTCATTCCATCACCCACAGGGAAAACATGCTACAGTTCTGTCTTGTGCAAATATGGCCACGCTCATACTCTCTCGCACACTGAGAAGGTTCAGGTTGTGGGTGGGCCAACATGAGGTCCACACCCTCTCACCAGTGGGGTCCTGCCAAGGTCCTACACCCTTTAAAGAGTTTTGATCTGGGGTGCCTGGGTGGCTCAGTCGTTAAGCATCTGCCTTCGGCTCAGGTCATGATCCCAGGGTCCTGGGATCGAGCCCCGCATCGGGCTCCCTGCTCGGCGGGAAGCCTGCTTCTCCCTCTCCCACTCCCCCTGCTTGTGTTCCCTCTCTCGCTGTCTCTCTCTGTCAAATAAATAAATAAAATCTTTAAAAAAAAAAAAAAAGAGTTTTGATCTAACCATTGGTCCGTCTTCCCTCCGAAGTAGCATCTTATCTGTCTCCCAGATTCATTCAACGGGTTAACACACACTGTGTTAACACATACACGTCCTTTCCTGAAATTCTATTGTCAAAGGAAGACCTCATATGCTACTTCTCTCATGGAGTCCTTCCTGACTCTGCTCCATCAGAGGGGTGGTGCTCGTTTCTGAATCTCTGTGGCATGGCGCGGGAACTTTGCTCACAGCAATTCACATATTTTCTTATTTGATAGGTACCTGAGTACCCCTTAAGCCCTCCTACAGAATCTAGCAAAGGGCTTAGAGAACAGAAACCACTCCGCCCTCCGTGGGGCCCCTGTCGCCCATGGACACAGCTGTGTGCTGTTACAGATCACGCTGCCCTGCAGTGCTGTCTCCAGTGCCATCCTCCCAGACCTCCCCATAGGACCCTGGACAGCAGGACTGGTGTTTTCTTCCTCTCTGAAGCAACCCCTCCCCCACCCCCCAGTAACCCTAGCGCCAGGCACACAAGGAGTCTTCACTATGTGTCTGTAGGAATTTGCTATGTTGTACATTTTGAACTCACTAATTTTACTGAGTAGAAGTGAATAAAATGCTAAAGTCATTGAAATGGGAGGCTTGGGGAAATAAAAACAAAGAATTGGCCCCTGAGAAATCTTGTTAGAAATTTTGAAGAGGAAGAAGCAAAAGGAAATTGAGAAATGAAGAAAAAGGAATCAGAAACAAGTCCCAGTGCAGATGATCTAGCTGTCTGTGATCAACAGCAAGCAGAGTAAAACAGATGAAGAAGTTCTCTATTAAGTCTCTCACTGTGTATGTTTATGCTTCCACCAGCATGATGTGGACTTGACTGAGTTCAACGTAGCAAGCATCTACTAAGGGACTATAATGTGATGAGCAATGTGCTGGATGACAGAGGGTGCTGGACGACAGAGGGTATGACTATAAAACAGTCTCTCCCTTTGGGAACCCCAGCTTGTATGGTGCAGGTGGAGACAGCTGTCAAAGGAATGCCTGCTCCTGTCCCTAAACAGCCAGCAGCTATCACTGATGGCCAAAATTTATGGGTAGGGCTGGTTTTCCCCAAGGCGAGAAGCTTCCTGGAACTGAAAGGTACCTCTGGGTACATTTCTAGAGCCCATCTCACTCTGGGTGTGGTGGCTCTCCATTCCCTCCTGCAGACCCTGCACATTCCCTGGCTCCCGACTATTGCCCGGACAGGTGACTCTCTCCCACAGTATCAATAGCACTAACCATCTGCTAACACTCTGGTGAGTCTTGGCCACATGTCTCTCAGGTCCCACGAGCTCAGGGCCATCTCAGGACAGAATGCAGCTCCTGGATGTGATCTTGAGACAGCAGAACCAGGTGTCATCTGTTCGGGGGTGCTCTGCATTTAATGCTCCTGGTCAAACTTCAGAAAGTCCCAGCTTGCTAAGCAGGGACAAGTTTCAATGCCTGCCTAGCCATACTCAAAGACTGGCAAAAAGTAACTTCTATGGGGGTAAGAGATTTTGGAAAAGGAAAACGAAGGAAAAGGAATATATGAAGAACATAAAGTCCTAAGATCTACAAAGAAATACTGAGAAGCTACAAGGTTGAATAATTGACATAACTGGATGCTATGGCCCAACACAAAAGGCCAAAGCAGGAGACCCCAGCAAGGGAGGGATGTGAGAAGAGGATCACAGGAATGATTTCAAAACTCATCAGAGAAAATATTTTTCTTTTTTTAAAAGATTTTTATTTATTTATTTGAGAGAGAGAGAGAGCACGAGCGCACGTGCACAGGGAGTGGGGGGCAGCAGGTGCAGGGAGGGAGGCAGAAGGAGAGAGAGAAACTCAAGCAGACTCCCTGCTGAGTGCAGAGTCTGACTCAAGAGGCTCATCCTAGGACCCTGAACTCATGACCTGAGAGAAAACCAACAAACAGTGGGAGGCTTAACCAGTTAAGCCACCCAGGTGCCCCAGGGAAAAGATTTCTAATGCTAAGAGGGTATGACTAAAAGAGAAAACATCAGCATGTCATGTTTTATTGCAACAACAAAGACGTTCGTTGCAACAACATAGAAAGAAAGAGATTATTGATCAAAGAGTCATAACCTTGAAGTTAAAGTCTCGGGAGTGGGGGGCAACAGAAAGTACAAGGGTTCCAAGGACAATGAACAGAGAGGAAGAAAATACCATATATAGGATATACAATATATAAAGAACCCCCCTAAAAAGAAATAAATAAGCAACTCAGTGGAAATTAGCAAGGGTCCGAACAGAAAATCCACAGATAAAAATATAAATGACCAGTAAATATTTACAACATGCTGAGACCCTCTGATTATCAGAAAAGAATTAGGTGCTATTTTTCTCATAAGTAAAAAAAAAAAAAAAATTGATACTGTTGAGCAATGGAAAGCATGTCCTGTGATAGACGGTAATGGGAGCCTAAAATGGTACTATTATTTTGGAGGGAATTTAGAAATTCTTATCAAAATTTAAAATATGCATGATCCTCCCTTTGATCCAGCAGTTGCACCACCAGACAACTATCCTACAAAAACACTCCTGTAAGTGCACAAAAAAATATGTACAAAGACGTTCATTGAAGCATGTGACTCCCAACCGAGATGAAAGGTTCGTGAGAGTGGGAAGTTTGTCATCCACTCCTGTGTTGTCCGTAGTAGATCGCTGCTTAGAACATAGTAGATGCTCAGCAAGTATCTGCTGAATGAATGAACAGGACTGAAAATTGGTAACTAATTTTCTGTCCAAATAGTTACCTCTACCCTGTGGGATACCATGAGCTGTTAAAAAGAATGTGGTAAATCTACATGTACTAACACTGAAGGATCTCCAAGGTCATGTGTTTAATTTAAAAAACAAGAGCAGTAAAAAAAAAAAAAAAAAAATTAGAAATGACATAAATTCTATCATCAGAGGACTGATTTGCTGGATTGTGATTTAAATAAATTTAATACTAGGTATCCATTTTGATGTTGGCCTTGATCTATATTTATTATTGTCTAAGATGTCTGGGATACTGAAATTCCGAAAACAGTAGCATTATGAGCACTCAGTACACATCAAGATTATTCCTCCTGATCCTCAGAATTCCCACATGTGGTGGGTACCATCATTCCATTTTTTTTTTTTAAGATTTTATTTATTCATTTGACAGAGAGAGACACAGTGAGAGAGGGACACAAGGAGGGGAGAGTAGGAGAGGGAGAAGCAGGCTTCCTGCTGAGCAGGGAGCCCCATGCGCGGCTCGATCCCAGGACCCTGGGATCATGACCTGAGCTGAAGGCAGACGCTTAACGACTGAGCCACCAAGGGGCCCCCATCATTCCATTTTACAGCTAAGAGCACTGCAGCACAGAGAAAGTAAGTAATTTCTTTCTTAAGTAAGTAATTACACTGTGACAGAGCCAAGATTTAAACCCAGGCAGTGTGGCTCCTGTGAAACCACCCAAGGATAAAGTGACTGCATGTTCTAGTAAAAGTCTATTGACTCCATATAATTATTAAGAGCATCCCCTTTCTTTTCAGAAAGTCCCACGCATGGTCAGTATATTTTATTGACACTCTACTTACAGAACACATATAAGCAGCATAGGCGTAGTGTAGCGGCTGAGTTCAGTTTCTGGAGCCAAAATTTGGGCAATTTACTCACACTCTCTCCTTCAGTTTGTTCATATGTAAAATGGGGATGGCGGTAATAAGTGACTCATATAGTTGTTGAAGGACTCAATGATTTGATATTTCTTAAGTGCCTGGCACGTAGGACCATATTAATTACTAACATATATATATATATACACACACACACATATATATATATAGTGTGTATGTGTGTGCGTGCGTATATTGTGAGATATCTGGAAGGATGTTCAAAAAATATTAACAACAGATATCCTCTTTTGTTATTTTTGAACATTACACATATGCATATATATGTATGTGTATGTGTATATGTTGGAGATCGAGATCTATATCTATATCTATATCTATTTGTGTGTGAGTGTGTGTGTTTAATACTGAGCAAGTGCCCTGACAAACATTAGAAAGTCATGTGACTTCTGTGATGCATCTTGCTTGCCATTCAGCAGTGATGATCTAACCAATAGTGTGAATTTACCAAAGATGATTGAACAACAACAAAAATTTTAAAACTGTTACACTAAGATGAAAATTAAAAGACCGCTATTACAAGATGTCCATCGACAGATGAATGAATAAAGAAGAAGTGGTATATATATATACAATGGAATATTATGCAGCCATCAAAAGAAATGAAATCTTGCCATTTGCAATGACGTGGATGGAACTGGAGGGTATAATGCTGAGCGAAATAAGTCAATCAGAGACAGACATGTATCATATGACCTCACTGATATGAGGAATTCTTAATCTCAGGAAACAAACTGAGGGCTGCTGGAGTGGTGGGGGGTGGGAGGGATGGGGCAGCTGGGTGATGGACATTGGGGAGGGTATGTGCTCTGGTGAGTGCTGTGAATTGTGCAAGACTGTTGAATCACAGATCTGTAACTCTGAAACAAATAATACATTATACGTTTAAAAAAGAAGAAAAAGATAGCAGGAGGGGAAGAATGAAGGGGGGGAATCGGAGGGGTAGAAGAACCATGAGAGATGATGGACTCTGAAAAACAAACTGAGGGTTCTAGAGGGGAGGGGAGTGGGAGGATGGGTTAGCCTGGTGATGGGTATTGAGAAGGGCACGTTCTGCATGGAGCACTGGGTGTTATGCACAAACAATGAATCATGGAACACTACATCTAAAACTAATGATGTAATGTATGGTGATTAACATAACATAATAAAAATATATATATATTTAAAAAAAAAAAGACCGCTATTATCATTACTGTGTCAGATCGGATAGCGCTTGATTTTATTGATACTTGAAGTGTAACCTGAAGGAACGCGTCAACTGCTGGTTTCTCCATTAACTATTTAATTACTTGGAAACAAAGCACTTAAGGGATCCTGGCAATCTTTGGCCTTGAAAAATGTGCAAGCGAGACCGCCGGTATCTGCATTAGGATCGGTGGGCTGAGAGCGCGCTGGGAGGCGGGCGGGGTCTGGCGTTGGGACGCGGTTTTACTGCTCAGCTCCGCGGGTTTCCGAGGTTCTGCAAGCGGAATTAACTGCGGAATCTCAAACTTACAGCAGAAACCGTGGCTCCCAGTGCTCGCCTTGGGCAGCCTGAGGGATGGCTTTTTACTTCTGGCTGGTTCCCCTCTATGAACAACTTCAAAAATGAGTTCTCTGGGTGAAACCAAACCCTGGGAATGGAAGTCAAGAAAACGAGCGGTTCCCTTTGCGGGAGATTAGGAACTAGCTGGCAGGAGGCATGAGGAACCGGCCGAAAAGTTTCCACAGACTGATGTGGGAGGGTCTTTTCAGGGTCTGCACAGATCCATCCAGCTGACGCACCTTACAGTGTAAATTTTATCTCAGTTTTAAAGGTTGTTATTGTTTTGGGGCGCCTGGGTGGCTCAGTCGTTAAGCGTCTGCCTTCCTCTCAGGTCAGGATCCCAGGGTCCTGGGATCGAGCCCCGCATTGGGCTCCCTGCTGAGCGGGAAGTATTCTTCTCCCTCTCCCACTCCCCCTGCTTGTGTTCCCTCTCTCGCTGTGTCTCCCTCTGTCAAATAAGTAAATAAAATCTTTTTTAAAAAAAGTTATTGTTTCAGTTTTGGTTTTGGTTATTGTTTTGAGTTCTCTGGTCTCCTGTATCTCTGGGCGCGCAAGAAGTACTTCTTTATATTCATGAAAAAAACTCACTTTAGTGGTCTGGCCCCTCTGATGCTCCCCCAACCCCTTGCAGGCTCCGCAAGCCACTTGACCTGGTGTCAGCTGTAACCGCCCGGGCACTTTGGGGCCAGCGAACAGAAATCCCATGCAAAGTAGAAAACGCCAGCGATCCCCATCCACACACACACACCTACCAGTTACCTTCGCGCCAGCAGCCGGGCAGGGAGCTCTGAGCCGGGCTGCTGCGCGGGACCCGCCCGGCTCCAAGCACCTTGCGCAAAAGGCGTGCATCTCCGCCGGGGCTTCGGCCGCTGAGCCGGCTGGACCAGCCAGCCCCGCGCTCCCCGTCCGCACGCTCGGTGCCAAGGCCAAGCGCTCTGGCGAGTGGCACGGAATCGCAAGGCCAGCACTCCCTACTCAGCCCTGGCCAGCGGGCTCTCTGCTGACCCGGAATAGAAGAGGCTTTGTTTCGCGCGCGGTGCCCAGCCGTGCCCAGCCGCGCGCCACGGACGCCGACTTACCCCAGCTCAGGTCGCACGATTTGAGTGTAGGTGTAGCACCGTCCCAGGAGGATCTCGTACAAATGGGCAGTGGTGCCCTCCCCCTTCCACTGCTTGGGCGGAGGGCGCCACATCAAGATTCCGACCGGCACCGCGATGATCACCGCGATCAGGAGACCAAAAAAGACGCAGAGACAGATCTGGGTTTTCTTGGAAATGTTGCAGCAGGGTTCTTCCTCGGACACGGAACTGAATCTGTGGTTGGCCATTGGTGTCCCCTGAGGGGTCTGCTGGGCCAAGTTGGAGGAGAGACCCGCCAGAGGCCGGTCAGCAAGAGAGGAGAGAGCTAGGCCGGTTCTGAAACTGCCCTTCCCCTTTATGGGCTTCCTTCCCCACCCACCCCCTCCTCCAAAGTTCCGTGGCCGGCCGGACCAATAAAGACTTAAAGAACTTGAAAGATTTCTGCTACTACAGCCGCTCACTCCAGCCTCCTGAGCAGAGAAGGACCAGACTGCATTTCCAGGGAAAAGCCCCGGCCTTAAGCTTTCTCTGCAGGTGTTTGAAAAACAGACACTATCACTTCATACTTCTCCGCGCGCTCCTTTTATCAGCCTTGCCCTTTACATTTTAGCCACACCTGATCCTGGAAAGTGTCCAGGCTGCCTGCCTCTGCACCTGCCTACAAGCAAGGTCTACTGCTGGGAGATCTCTACCTCTACTTCTTCGCCTTGACAAATGCCTGCTCCACCCCCTTCAAAAGCTCCACTCAAGCCTCACCCTTTACCCCTTAACTCAAGTGACATCAGTAGTTAAGCCTGGGTTCAAATCCAGCTCCACTACCCACTACTGGAGTGGTATGGGGCAAGTTACTTGACCTTTCTGTGCTTCAGATGTAAAGCAGGGATCATAGCAGTGCCTACTTCATGGGGTATGATGAGGATTAAGAGAGGTCATATTTGCAATGTGTTTAGCACAACGCCTGGCACATGCTAAGTGCTCAACAAATGTTAGCGATTACTACCTGCTCTGTGAGGCTAGGGATGGAATTCTAGAATCCATGGGATGTGCTTGGAAGTGTCTGGCATGCAGCAAGCACTCTAAGTGGTGGTTCAATAAATAATCAAGTGGCTAGTCTCAGACAACTCCTGACCTTTCTTAAGGTTCCTTAACACTAGGACCATCTGTGACATTCAGCAGAGACCTAAGGATAGTGAAAAAATCAAGCCACAGGACTTCCTGGGGCAAAAGTTTTCCAGATGGAAGGAATAACAGAAGTCATGGCTGAGGCGGAAAAAAACAAAAACAAAAACAAACACCTCTGAGGAGAAAGAAAGAAAGGCCCTTGGCCTGTTCCAGGAGCCTCAAGAAGGCCATTGGAGCTGGAATGCAGGGTTAAGGGAGGCAGAACAGGAACGTTCAGAGGGTAGCGGAGGGCCAGATCACTAATAGCCCCGTGGGACAGGATAAGGACTTTTTGGACAGGGAATTTTATTTTTAACCTATTCAAGGTCACTGGGTGACTTGATCAGGCATGATATTTGAAAGGCTCAATCTGGCTTCTGTGTTGAGAATAATTGTAGGAAAGTAGAGGTGGAAAGGCGGAGACCAGTTATGATGACTTTGACTAGGGAAGTAGTAACAAAAGTGGCAAAGAAAACAAGCAGTTGGATTCTGGATACATTTTGAAAGTAGAAGCAACAGGATTTACTGATGAGTTGGATGCGGGGTTTGCAAGAAAGAGGAGTCGAAGAGGACTCCAAGAATTCTGGTCTGAGTAACTGATCAAAAGAAGGGCAGCATTGCCAATTATAGTGATGGGAAAACCGGGGCTGAAGGAGATTTGGTTTGGGGGAAAAGGCACCAAACAAAAATTTGCTTTTGGAGGTAAGTTTAAGATGCCTATTAGACCCCCCAGGAGGAGACATCAAGTAGCTACTTGGGTATAAATATCTGGAATTCAAGGGGTCAGTGCTGGAAAGATAAATATGGGAGGCTTTATCATGCAGATAGCTTTTAAAGCCCAGAGGATAAATAAGATCACATAGAGAGCGTGTGCAGAAACAGCAGTTTCAGAGACTCACCGGGGGGGGGGGTGCCTGTAGCAGAGGTCAGAAAGATGAGAAGAGTTCCAGCAGAGGGAGCTGGCAAGAGTGACCCCTGAGACAAGAGGCTGAGACCAGACAGGGCGTTATTGGTACTCTTGACAAGAACAGTTTCAGAGGAATGTGGAGGACAAAGCCCTATAAGAGTAGGTTCACGAGAGTGTGCGTGAAGAGAATGTGGTATCAGTAAGCGAGATGACTTGTTTTGAAGAGTTTTCTGTCAAAAGAGTAGCGAAATGAGGACACAGCAAGAGGGACACCGTGTAGTCTCTCCTTTCTCCGAGGAAAGACCTATAGCATTATGTCTCTAGGATGACTGGATAGCCTAAGAGACAGGCAACAGCTGATAATGCAGACGAGGGGGAAATTGCTGGAAAAAGCTTAAAATTTGTGAAAAGTTCATGTGCAGGTGAGAGGAACCGAGGAGGCACAGGGGCGTGGGTGTGGAAGCTCTGCTACCTCGCAGAAGGAAGATGGAGACCATGGCTTTCAGGGTTAGGTTATTGGGTTGGCTGACAGTGACGTGGGGGCATCCTCTTCTGACTGCTTCTCAGTGGAATGAGGTCATCCACCTACTGAGAGTGGGTGAGTGCTGGTAGAATTGCAGGAGACCAGCAGAGTAGATGGAGTAGAGAAACCAGAGAGGTTCTCAGGGTATCATGAAGTGGTCAGGAATTTAAAGAAAGGCCAGTCAATGAGGGGGTGCTCTTTTGTCTGGCTACTCCCTGCTGCCTAGGAGAAAGGGCAAAAGTGGGCAAAGTGTGGGAATGAGGATGTTGGGGTTTGCTGGATTTGCCAGAGCTGACGTAACAAAGCCACACAGTCTGTTGTGGCTCAACCAACAGAAATTTATTGTCTCCCCGTTCTGGAAGCTGACATCAAGATACCCACAGGGCTGATTTCCTCTGAGGCCTCTCTCCTTGGCTTGTAGATGGCTACCTTTTCACTGTGTCCTCACACAGTCTTCCCTTTGTGTGTCCATTCCAATTTCTTTTTCTTCATGCTTTTTATTTTTTTTTAAGTGGGGGAAGGGGCAGAGGAAGAGGGAGAGAGAGAATCTTAAGCAGGCTCCATGCCCAGGGCAGAGCCCGACACAGGTCTTGATCTCACAACCCTGAGATCATGCTCTGAGATGAGATCATGAGTCGGACGCTTAACTGACTGAGCCACCCAGGTGCCCTTCTCCATTCCAATTTCTTCTTCTTATAAAGACACCAGATTTATCAGGTTAGGGCTCACCCTAATGACCTCACTGTAACTTAATTACCTCTTTAAAGGCCCTGTCTCCAAATCTGGTCACATTCTGAGGTACTGGGGGTGAGGACTTCAACATATGAATGGGATGGGGGGTACCATTCAGCGTGTCACACCAGGTAAGTACAATGGAGTAAGAGAAAAGGAAGGAAAGAAGCAAAGATGGGATTTTAATAATGGACCATCACACCAAAGTCCCCCCCAAACTGGGGAGCTGGCAAGAGTGACCCCTGAGACAAGAGGCTGAGACCAGACAGGGAGTTATTGGTACTCATGACAAGAACAGTTTCAGAGGAATGTGGAGGACAAAGCCCGATAAGTGTAGGTTCACGAGAGTGTGCGTGAAGAGAATGTGGTATCAGTAAGCGAGATGACTTGTTTTGAAGAGTTTTCTCTTCAAAAGGAGGGCAGAAGGAGGGCAAAAGGAGGATCCGAGACACTGGAAAGATGAGAACCCGTCTCACCAGAATGGTGCTAGAGGAGGGAACATCTCCACTTACAAATCACTCCATCCAAAACTCAACTGTTGATCTTCCTCCTTCAAACTAGCTTCTTTTCTGTTTGTTCACTTGTTTTCTTAAACTCTGTGTCCAATGTGGGGCTGGAACTCATGCCCCTGAGATCAAGGGTCATGCTGTACAGATGGAGCCGGTCAGGGAACCCTTCTTTTCTAATCTTTTGAAATCTGGTAAAAAGAACCCACATCCCTGTCCCATTGCTCAAGCTAGGAATGTCTGAGTCTTCTGTGCTCCTTCCTTCTCTCTCATCCCACATATCTGCCTAGAAGTTGGTTCCTTCTGCCTAAAAATTATGTATTAAGTATCCACTTTGGTCATCTCCACTACCACTGGCTTAGTCCAAGAGAAAGTCTACCCTCTTTCTCACCTCTGAAGGACTTCCAACCATTCTCTCCAAATCCACCCTCCCTACCTCCTCCATCCATTTTCTCCACCACAGACAGGGTAGGAGCTTCCTTTTAAACCAATCTTTGTAAAGAAGCAACTCTTGAAACATAATTCTGATTATCTCACCTCTCCACTTGCTCTAGACATAGCAAGCAAACATGTAAGCCCCTAGCTACTCCTCCAGCCTGCATGTCTCTCCCCAACCCTAAAGCACTCCAGACCTGCTGGCTTTCTCTCTGTCCCCAGCCAGCCTAAGCTCTTCCCTGGCACGGGACCTTCAGAGATGTCGTTCCTTGCCCCCTCCTAACTCCTATGTTACATCTCCTTCTATGTGACATCCTCAGGAAAGAAGCCTTTCCTGATCCCATATAGCTACTAAACTGGGTTTGATCTCCAAATGGAACACTTTCCTAGCAGAATACCACACATGCCAGTAGATCTCCTAGGACAATACAGATCTCAGAAGCTCTGGTCTGGCTAGCCCAGCCCTGGAACACATCCTCTAAAAATTTTTTCAAGATGTCGTCTCCCAACTAGACTATGAGTTTTCTCAGGCCTAGGTTGGCAAGAATTGAAGTTTATTCTTTTAGTATCCCAGCACTTAAAGTGGCATCCACAAGTGGTTGTTGAATGAATAAATGAATGAATGACCAACCAAAGTTTTATTTCTGGCACCCATTATTCCACGCTTTCCAAACTGAATTCATAGACTTGTTCTCACAATCCCAGATCTAAACAAAATTACGTGGAAATGGGATGAGAAATGTTGGTTTTGCTGGGGATTCATTTATCTGCTCTCTGATCTTGCTGTGTCTTTCTCCACCCCTTCGTCCTGGGCACGAACTTTCTCCTATATTGAATATTGTGCAAGGTCCAAAATCACCTAATGTGTAACAGAGGCTGGCACCCATTCCTTACTCAACTGAACAGACTGGTATTATTCTGGCTTGTAAAACATCAAAGACCTGCCATAAAACAACCCCTTTAAAAAGGGTATTTGTTTTTTGATGATAAATACAATAAATATACGTGGACTAAAAGTCAAATAGAACAAAGTGATATGTGTAGAAAATCATTCTTTCTCCTTCCCTGGATTCTCCTCTTACTATAGGAAGGAGCAGGCAGCATTCATACTTACACTTAGATAGAGAGAAGTAAGTTTTCACTATTTCATAAAAATTATAGCGTCCTGTATGCCCTGTTGTACACCTGGCTTCCTTCACATCGTGATATATGTTGAAGACATTCTCCATCATCACACATTGCTCTACTTAATTCTATTAAATGACTTCTAGTATTCCACTGTATAGCCTACTAAAGTTTGTTTAACTAGACCCATATCAATGGGCACTTAGATTTTCTACTCCTTTGTTATGACATTAAATTTTGGGATAAATATTCTTGTGTCAGCAAATTTTTTCACATATCCAAATACACACACCCCTAAAAATAGGTTTCCTGGGTCAAAGGGCCCAGACATTTAGAAGTTTGCTAGATACTCTCAATCAGAGGTTGTACCAATTGGCACTTACACAACAGTGACCGAGAATGAGGGTTTTTTTTTCACATCCACAAGTTACACTTTCAGATTTGCTTTGTCTTAATTTCTAATTATGAATCAGGACTGACTTGGGAGCCCTTGGCTTTCAGTTTCTCCTTCTGTTAAATGTAATGAACACTTGGAAAATAAATTCTAAAAGGACACTGTAATCCTTTGCTCTTGCAAAGTCATTTGGTTTGTGAACGCTCTCACTTTGTATTTCTCTTTCTACAAGTAAGATGTTCAGCTACAAAT
The DNA here is from genome assembly GCF_002201575.2 of Neomonachus schauinslandi. Taxonomy (NCBI): domain Eukaryota; kingdom Metazoa; phylum Chordata; class Mammalia; order Carnivora; family Phocidae; genus Neomonachus; species Neomonachus schauinslandi. Next base: position 191,872,409 of record NC_058404.1, read on the forward strand.
GTCAAACATTCTGGTATCCCCTTGGGGAAGATCACAAAGGCCCAACAAAGTGACCACCCTCCCAGTGTACCATCTAAGTGTGGTATGATTTGGGGCAAGTTGCACTTTTTTTTTAAAGATTTTATTTATGTATTTGAGAGAGAGCAGAGAGAGCATGAGCAGGGAGAGGGACAGAGGGAGAGGGAGAGGGACAAGCAGATGCCTCACTGAGCCCAGAGCCCAACATGGGGCTGGATCCCAGGACCTTGAGACATTGACTTGAGCTGAAGTCAGACACTTAACCGACTGAGCCACCCAGGCGCCCCAGGGCAAGTTGCACTTTAGAATTTCAGTTTTCTCCTCTGTAAAATAGACACAGTGTAATGCCTATTTATCAGGTTAAAGTGGAGATTAACTGGGATAACAGGCACACTTAGGACAGGACAGGCACTCAACACATGGTAATATTGTTGTGGACTTATTTGCGCATCATTACCATGCACTGAACTCCAAAAATGGCGTATTCTGACATTCATTCTTTCAACCAATATTAGTAACCATTCATTCATTCAACCAATATTAGTGACCACGTGCCAGGCACCATGGTAGCTTGCTGAAGGCACAGACATAAAGCGACCCTGAGCAATCTCTGAGTAGAGCAGTAAGGACACACAGCCTTTCTGCTCAGGGAGACCTGAGTGGACTCTGCCACTTGGGCAAGTAACAAAACTTCTCTGAAGGACAAGTTCCTCTTCTGCAGAGTGGGCTGGAAATTACTTGTGGGCATCACTGAATTATTTTGAGGATTGAAACAGGTGACCTATACAGAGAACTTAGCTGAGTGTCTGGCCCCCCAGGCACTCAGCTAAGAGGTCCCCCCTTGGTATACTTTCCAAAACCCACAGTGGATGCTCTTAGCAACAAACCCTATATATACTATGCTTGTTCCTATACATACAGACCTAATGATAAAGTTTAATTTATATATTAGGCACAGTAAGAGATTAACAACAATAATTAATAATAAAATAGAACAATTATAATGATATACTGTAATAAAAGTCATGTGAATGTGATCTCTCTCTCTCAAAATATCTTATTATACTGAACTTACCCTTCTTCTTGTGATGATGATCAGATGATAAAGTGCCTGCGAGGTCAGAGATGAAGAGAGGTGAATGATGCAGGTATCGTGATATAGCCCTAGTCTACTCTTGACCTTCGGGCAATCTGTCAGGAGGAGCATCTGCTTCCAGACCATGGTTGGCCACTGGTAATTGAAACCATGGAAAGTAAAACTGTGGATAGGTGGGGACCGCTTGACTAGCACTGGGATGGCTGTGGACAAACTAGAAAGATCGCAAGGAATCAGTAGATTCTAGGAAGGCTTTGAAAAAACAGTGACGCTAGATCAGGCTGTTGAAGGGCAAGCAAAAAGTGGGGAAAGGCATTCAAAGAGAGCTGTAGGGAGCACTGCAGAGTGGATACTGGGATGCCTGAGACACCAGAGGAGTGGCTACTGGGCCACATAGCTGGTCCATGGAAGTGTGGGTCCTGGCATGTGGGTTTCGAGCTCTCTTCTTTCCTTGGTCAACTTCCTTAACCATTTTTAAATCATTCAAGTAACACAATCACGTTTTACAAATTGGAAAGAGAAAAGAAGAAAAATGTCCCTGCCGCCCATTCCAAAACCCTAACCCAACTACCTAACCACTTGGTATCTTTCCTTCCAGACTTTATTCTAATCTTTGATGGCCTTAAAATTAGTTATACTCTATGCTATTTAATATTTTATATATACATGTATACATTTTTAAATTTCTGCTCTTTCCACTTCACTGTACATGCATGGTTCCTGCCAGACCATGTCTCCCCTCCCAAAACTCTGAGTTGGGCTCAAATCCCAACTCCGTACCCATTGGTAGCTTTGAGCTGAGTACTTATCCTGTAATCTCCCTGTGTCTCGGGCTGCCTGTAAGAACCGGTAAAGAACAGCCCTGACACAGCCTCTTAGTAATGGTGCTTCTTCCTCTCCTCACACGTCCTGCTAGAAGGTCAGCTCCATGAGAGCAGGGCCAATCCCCATCACTCTCCACCACTGAGCCCCTACCATCAGAACAATGCCTGGTATACCGTTGGCACTCAAGCAATGCCTGCAGAACTCTCTCTCCCACAGTGCGAACCCAGTGCCAACAGACTGATCACCCACCAGAGATGGAGAAACTGATAGGTCCAGGGTCTCCAACAGATTCACCAGCTAAAACCCATCCGTCAACATCTGTTGTTCATCTGCTGAGTAGTGAAGCACAGTGTTGAGGTGGAAAGAGGGGAGAGGCTACAGTTAATTACGTAGTTCTTCTTTTTCCTCCTTCAACAGTAATTGCTAACATCACTGAATGTTTGACAAAGTATTTGACAGATGTGCCCTGCAACTTCGCCATCATAGAAATAGTTTATCATTTCCGTATTACCAACAAGGAACCAGAGGTTTACAAAGCTAAGCAATTTGGACAAAATTAAGTTAGTCAAGAAGGGTTTTGAACCCAGACAATCTCATTTCAAGTTTGTCCAGCGAACACTACCTCTACGTGATTAGGCAACAGATAGTTAATGGACACCCACTATGAGCTGGCTCAGAGTTGGTAGACTCAACCTGTTCCAGACAAGGATTTGTGGTCTACAGTGGGAACTTCTGGAAACATGTCTTGGGCATGGGTCGGTGGCAGCCATGAGGCTCTGAGCATCACTGAAAAGCTTGGAGTGGACCTGTTCTCCTAGAAAGGTGTTTATCGTCTCAACATGTTTTGTACCTCCTCAAATTAAAGAACTTTCCCCAGAAAAAGAGTGAATAGATGCTGAATATCAAAAACAACAGAAAAGCACACCCATTGATGTAGGCTGTGATCTGTTTTTTTCTAGTAGTCTTGTGAAAAGGAAAGCTGCATGATTTCTCCCCCTACATCCAGAAACTGAGCAGAGCTGAATCTTGTATTCACTCTTTCTTCTACATTTTCAATGACACAAGAATTAGTAGGACTTTGAAGAATGCCTTGAAATGCTTTTCATTAACTTGGACATCACTGGTAGTCACTGGCTTGTTTGTTTAGTTAATCTGGGTAGAGGTTTGAGTGCAGGAGAAGTCAACTTCTCAGCCACTCCCTCAGTTTGGGCTAACCTCAGCCTCACAGATTCAGTGACTTCTTGGCTCTCTCCACCCTACCCCCTCTTCACCCTTCACCTCTTCACCTTTACTTGCACTTCCTGAACTTCCCGGGGACAGCTCAGATACCCCACACCTTGGACATCTTTTATAAGCTTTCTCATTGTTGTCCTTCCTAAAGTTTTTGTACACCCTATACTTCCTGATTTTATATTTGGATTTGAATAGTTTCCTCATCCCCTTTTGCTCTACACAGACTGTAAATGGGACTCTGAAACAGTCTTTTTCTTGAGTATGATTCCAATGACTAGCAAGTCCCCGGTACCTAGTAGACCCTGCAAAACTGTGTGTTGATGAGTATCAGACTTCAACGCTAATCTCTTTCCCTCGTTTGCTTATTCTTCCATCCACGCATTACATGTTCACGAAGTACCTTCTGTGTTGCATGGACTGTTTTAGGTACTGAGATGCAACGGTTTACAAAAATTCAGTCCTGGGGCACCACCTGGCTCAGTTGGAAGAGTGACTCTTAATCTCAGGGTCATGGGTTTGAGTCCCACCTTGGATGTAGAGATTACTACATAAAATGAATAAACTTTAAAAAAATTCAGTCCTTACAGGGCTGAAAAGGGGGTGGGGGATACAGACCTGTAATAGACAAGATAAAAAAAGTAAATCATAGTGTATTTCAGGTGGTGATGAGAACCAAGAAATGAAACAGGAGGGAACGGCAGAAGGACTGGGGGGCGGGTTACAACATCGGGTGGAGGGCCAGGATATTCTCACTGAGAAAATGGCATCTGAGTAAGGATCGGAGGAAGTCAAGGTAACTGATGTCCGAGGACACAGTTCCAGCAGAGAGGCGGGGAAAGGAGGAAGTGTTGAAAAATAAAAGAGTGTGTTGAGAGAGGAGCAAAGGTCAAAGAAGGGATGTGTGGCGCAGAAGGAGCAAGCAGGAAAGAAGAAGGAGCTGAGGACAGAAATGCAACAGCATGCATACAGGGGCAGCAGGAGATGACGTTTTCAGACTTGCATTTTATCAGGCTCGCTCTGGCTCCTTGTTGAGAAGAAACTGAAGTGGGGCAAGGGCAGAAGCAAGGAGACCACTCAGGAGACAATGACGCCATAATCCAGACAAGAGATGACAGTGGCTTGGACCAGGTTGGCATCCGCGGATGTGGTTGAATTCTGGATATATTTTGAAGGTAGAACTGGGAGAATTTGTTTATAAAGAGACAATAAGAGAGGTCAAAGGCAACTCCAAGGATGTGGGCTTGAGACAACTGGAAGGAGGGAGTTGTCATTAACTGAACTGAGGAAGAGACAATGAAAGAGAATTCGTTTGGGGCATGTTAAATCTGAGATGCCTACTACATAACCCAGGTGAAAATGAGGAGGCAAGATTGTGCCGGGTCTTACAGATAGTACTCATTCAATCCCAATAATAGTGCCACGAGGGAAGGAGTATACTTGGTCCCAATTTACAGGGTAAAACTGAGGCCCAGAGAGGATGAGTGACTTACCCAAGGTGACCAGCTAGTAGGTGGTGGGACTGGGGAGCTGGGATTTAAACCTGCACAGTGGGCTCCAGAACGCATGCTCCTCTACACCAGGCTGCCTGTTAGCCTAGCAAACACACACACCCCACATCACGCCAGTCACTTAAGAAAATCCGTGCCTTCTACTGGGTATTTACCCCAAAGTTACAAATGTAGGGATCCGAAGGGGCACGTGCACCCCAATGTTTATAGCAGCAATGTCCACAGTAGCCAAACTATGGAAAGAGCCTAGATGTCCACCAACAGATGAATGGGTAAAGAAGATGTGGTGTATATATGAACAATGGAATATTATGCAGCCATCGAAAAAATGAAATCTTGCCTTTTGCAACGACGTGCATGGAACTAGAGGGTATTATGCTAAGCGAAATAAGTCAATCAGAGAAAGACAAGTATCATATGATCTCACTGATATGAGGAATTTGAGAAACAAGATAGAGGATCATAGGCGAAGGGAGGGAAAAATGAAACAAGATGAAACCAGAGAGAAAGACAAACCATAAAAGACTCTTAATCTCAGGAAACAAACTGAGGGTTGCTGGAGTAGGGGGTGGGGTGGGAGGGATGGGGTGACTGGGTGATGGACACTGGGGAGGGTATGTGCTATGGTGAGCGCTGTGAATTATGTAAGAATGATGAATCACAGACCTGTACCCCTGAAACAAATAATACTTTGTATGTTAATTTAAAAAAAAAAACTAAAAAAAAAAGAAAGAAAGAAAATCCTTGCCTTTAGCTCTGAGGCAATCACCACTGCCTGTGGCTTGCTGTGCTCTTATTAGATTCCATCTGAGTCTCCTGCTGCCTGACCTGAGTGGGGGTGGAGCCCCACTTGGGCTGAGAGCCGAGCAAGGGAAGTTCCCCAGAGGAAAGTCAAGATATCTCACCAGAAGAAGAGTGAAAAGATGCCAAATTTCACAAACAACAAGAAAAGCCCACTGGCTGATGTCAGATGTAGCCCACTCCTAACAACTTAGGCAGTTTATAGATTAGTCACATATGCTTTTCAAACCACCCAGAGCACCCCAAAATTCATGCCAGAAAGTTCTCAACAGATTTTCTTATAAGATGTTTACTTGATTTCCTGGGACACTTGTGTTCTCAACAAATTTTCTTATAAGATGTTTACTTGATTTCCTGGGACACTTGTGTTGAATTCTTAAATTCCAACACAAAGAGGCTAAAGGTCAAGTATCTCAGCTGGGAGGGAGGAGGAGCGCATTCTTGAATATCTGAGAGGCAACTGTGCAGTGTTCTTCGGAGCAGGCTCAAAACAAAACAAATGAAAAGCTCAAAGCCCCAGATGCAATTCGTTGAAAGTAAGGGTGCTGAAGATCATTCACTGACTTTTATATTTTGATTTGTTTTTTTTTAATAAACTTAACTTTTTAGAGCAGTTTTAGGTTCACAGCAAAATTAAGCAGAAAATACAAAGTGCCCATATGCCCACTTCGCCCCAACATGCACAGCTTCTCCACTATCAACACCCCCCAACAAAACGGTACACCGGTTACAAAAGATGCACTGATATCGACAGTTACTTAGACATTGTTACTTAGAGTTCGCCTTTAGTGTTGTGCATTGCATGGATTTTGACAAATGCAATGTATATCCACCATTATAGTATCACATAGAATAGTTTCACTGCCCAAAAACTCCATGCCCCTCTGTTTATCCCTCCTTCCCCCCCTCACTTTTGGCAACCACTGATCTTTATACTGTCTCCCTGATTTTGCCTTTTCCAGAACATCATATAGTTAGAATCCTACAATGAGTAGACTTTCAGTTTGGCTTCTTTCACTTAGTAATATGTATCTAAGTTTCCACCATGTCTTTTCACGGCTTAATAGCTCCTTTCTTTTTAGCACTGAATAATATTCCATTGTCTGGATGGACTAAAGTTTACTTATCCATTCACTTACTAAAGGACATTTTGGTTATTTTGTTGTGTTTTCTGAAACTAAATTTTTTTCAACCTAAAGAGTTTTAAAATTCTGCTAATTTTACCAAGTAATTAGTAGTCAAAGTAAAATCCAAACATTTATTTTAGAAAGATATCCCTTCTTGCAAAGTGACAGATGTACGCATAATTTTTTCAAGTTATAATAACAATCACATGCTCAGATGTAATTTTGAAAATTAAGAGTATAGGGACACCTGGGTGGCTCAGTCTGTTAAGTGTCTAACTCTTTTTTTTTTTTTTAAAGATTTTATTTATTCATTGGAGAGAGAGAGAGTGAGAGAGAGCATGAGAGGGGGGAGGGTCAGAAGGAGAAGCAGACTCCCTGCTGAGCAGGGAGCCTGATGTGGGACTCGATCCTGGGACTCCAGGATCACGACCTGAGCCGAAGGCAGTCGCTTAACCAACTGAGCCACCCAGGCGCCCAAGTGTCTAACTCTTGATTTAGGCTCAGGTCATGATCTCACGGGCATGAGATGGAGCTTGGAGATTGGCTCTGCCCTGAGTGGGGAATCTGCTTAAGATTCTCCCTCTCCCTCTTCCCCTCCACCCTCCCCCACCCCACCCTACCGCACCCCACCCCACCCCAATCCTGCACACACTTTCTCTCTCTCTCCCTAAAATAAAAAGAAAACTAAGAGTGTGAAGAAGAAAATTACATTACTCATGACTTCATCACTCAGAAACAAATGTCATTAATATTAATAATGTAATAATATTTGATGAATAATTTATTAATTATATTACTGAGTATAGTTATTTAATTACTAACCTGTTATCAATTGACCATTTATTGTTAATACTTAAATTGATTAATAGATGATTGATATTTTGTTGGATTTATTAATAATTTATTGTTGGTTAATAATTCCTTGTTAATATTAAAATTAATAATTAGCACACATTATGCTAAGTGAAAAAACTCAGTCGCAAAAGACCATATATCGTATAGTTCCATTTATATGAAATGCCTAGAACTGACAAATCTATCGAGATAGAAAGTAGATTACTAGTTGCCTAGAGCTGCAAGTTTGGGGAATGAGGAATGAGGACCAATGCGTATGGGGTTTCTTTTTGGGTTGATTCAAATGTCCTAAATTTGGATTGTGTGGTAGTTGCAAAACTGAATATACCAAAAACCATTGCATCATGTACTTTAAAAGGATGAATTTTAAGGTACATGAATTATATCTCAATAGAAATGTTTTAAAAAATTCCTGCCCTTGGGGCACCTGGGTGGCTCAGTTGGTTAAGTATCTGCCTTCGGCTCAGATCATGATCCCAGGATCCTGGGATTGAGTCCCACATCAGGCTCCCTGCTCAGCAATGAGTCTGCTTCTCTCTCTCCCTCTGCCCAACCCACTCCCCTACTCATGCTCTCTCTCTCTCTCTCTCTCTCACTCACTCTCCCTCTCAAATGAATAAATAAAATCTTTTTTAAAAATTCCTGCCCCCATGGAGCTTACATTCTCTAGTGCTGCTCTTTCCCATTTCTCCTGGGTCTGATACGAAGACAGCCCATTTCATATTTGATGCCACTGAGAAAAAAACCAAGGGGAAAAAGGAGACAAGGGGAAAGAGGTGTATTTAATACATATTAATTTATGGCACTATCCAACACCATGGTGGCTTTTTGGCACTGTTCCCCATAACTCCTGCTGGACCTGGAAACAAGGAAAATTGTTTCCATAGGCAGAACTGTTCATATGCTGCTTTTCCCGGCTCTTAAGAGGAGAATGAGGGAAAGAAAAAGGAAAAAGGAGGATTCAAAAGGACGTAGAGGTGGGGCCCCTGGGTGGCTCAGTCAGTCACACGTCTGCCTGCGGCTCAGGTCATGATCTCAGGGTCCTGGGATCGAGTCCCACATGGGGCTCCTTTCTCAGCAGGGACTCTGCGTCTGCGTGTGAGTCTCCCTCTGTCTCTGCCTCTGCCTCTGTACGTGTGCATTCTCTCTCGCTCACTCTCTCTCTCAAATAAATAAATAAAATTTAAAAAATATAAAAGGAAGTAGAGGAGAAGTGAAAGAGGAAGAAAAGGAAAGGGGAAGATGAAATATTAACTGAGCATTAAGCAGGTGCCAAACACACCACCGGGCTTTTAGATGTTTTAGGATTAAATCCTAAAAACAGCCCCCCCCCCACCCCAGGTAGGTACTGCTACGACATTCATTTCACAGATTTGGAAACTGAATGCAGTGGGCGTTGAATTTTTAGACAGGGGATGGGTTAAATCAATTATGTAACATCTTTCCCACAGAACAGTATGTAGCTATAACAAAAAGGGAGAATCTCTCTATGTGTTGATAGGAAGCAATCTCTAGGATATATCAGTAAGTAGAAAAAGAGCAAGATACAAAGTGTTATGTATTGAATGCTCCCTCTTGTGTAAGGAATGATAGGGGAGGTCATAATATTTATTTGTAAGTGCTGTATCTCTGCAAAGAAAGAAGTGGTTATCAGTGTAAAGGGTAGGGAACAGAAAGATGGCAGAGTGGAAAAGGAACTTTTTATATTGCTTTCAGTTTTGAACCATGTGTATATATGGCCTTTTCAGAAATAATATAGAAATCACCAAGTATCATCTAAAACAAAGATAACTGGGGCACCTGGGTGGCTCAGTCGGTTAAGTGTCTGCCTTCGGCTCAGGTCATGATCCCGGGGTCCTGGGCTCGAGCCCCACTTCGGGCTCCCAGCTTGGCGGGGAGTCTGCTTCTCCTTCTGCCTGCCGCTCTGCCTACTTGCGCTCTCTCTCTCTCTCTCTCTCTGTCAAATAAATAAATAAAATCTTAAAAAAAAAATAAAGCAAAGGTAACTATTTATATTACAAAAAAGAACAATTGGGGATGGCCTGGGTTTCACATCTTATCAGTCATGCTTATCAAAACACCTTCAGTTGAGAATTCAACTGCATCCAGTGTATGTGCAGCTGCATCCTTTCTGTTTTCTTCGTGTGATTCAAAACCACACAAAGCTAATGACAGCATCCTTCCGCTCCACCTTGACCCTTCTGCAGCCACCCCAGGGGCCCTGAGAACAGAGCCTCCAGACAGGAAGTGCAAAAATTTATCATTAGGTTCAGAGAGAGGAGCACCAATGAATACGTATATGCCCGAGAGAAGACTATTTGGAAATTCAGAAATGTTTCCCAGGTAAACATCCCCATTTCCCTGGGTCCCTTCAGGCCCTTCCTGATGGGGTCACAGTGACTCCAAAAAACTCCATTTCAGTGGCTTTTGAAACCTCCACTTGTCTGGCAGAGCATCAGCCCCTTCCAAAGAGCCCCCCTTCGTTATTTCTGCAGGTCCTCGTAGGGAATGTTTCATCTCTGCTCACACAGCCCTGTGGCATCCATCACGATTTTCCTTTTCTGCTCCATTACCGCTGGGGACTAGGCTGAAGAGGCTGCAGGCTGGACACCTTCCATTCGGCCTTCTAGATTCTTTTTTTTTTTTTTTTAAGTAATCTCTATACCCAACGTGGGGCTCAAACTCATGACCCTAAGATCAAGAGTCGCATGGTCTACCAACTGAGCCAGCCAGGCACCCCTGGCCTTCTATTCTTCACCTTTCTTCATCTGGCTCTCTGACCCAGCAGTCTCTCCCAGAGGGAGGAAAGACAGTGGGTCCCTTAGGGCTGCTATCACAAAATATCAAAGATTGGGTGGCTTAGAAACAACCGAAATTTCTTTCCCGAAGTCCGAGATCAAGCCACCAGCATGGTCATGTTCTGATGAGGGCCCTCCTCCTGGTTCATAGACAGTGCCTCCTTGCTGTGTGCTCACATGGTGGAAGGGGTGAGAGATCTCTGAGGAATCTCTTTTACAAGGTACCAGACCCATTCATAAGGCCCCACCTTCATGACTGAAGCACCTCTCACAGGCCCACGTCCCAATACCACTACCTTTAGGAGTTAGGATTTCAAGCTATCCGCTTGGGGTGGCACATAGAAACATTCAGACCATAGCATTTCCCCAGCTGGCTCCCTCCCTGCTGGGTTGCCTCACTCCTGCTGGATTCATCGACAGAGGGCACTGCTCCTCTCCAGGCGGCCTCTCCATGGGACCCTTTCCCTCCAGATCCCTGTAGCCACTCCATCTGCTCGTCCCTTCAAGCCTTGGGGTGCTCTGCAAACTCTCACTGCCCTTGTAAAGGGTCTCTTCTTCAACGCACCTCACAGTATCTTAATCTGAGTGTGTCGTCTGTGTCCTGCTAGGACCCTAAATGATTTGGACTGGTCCTTTCTGCAAGGCAGTTTGATTTTGTCCCATCATTGTTTTTGATGGGCACCTTTGCTGAGAACCTTCAGCTCTGCTGTGGCTGGGTCACTTTTTGAAAGTTGGGTCCCCCCCCAATGCTATTCATGGCTCTGTGTCTCACAGAACTCTCACTCCCTGGGGCTCCCTCTCACGGAGAGGGATGCTATTGATAATTACACTAGAACAAAGGACCCCACTTGCCCCGGTTGTGGACCAGCCAGGAAGCTGGGCCTTGGCACAGGCACACACGCATGTGCACACGGAGACCGGCCTCCACCAGACATGATGACCATTTCATTCTTCTCCACTTCCAAGAACTCCTTTGTTATCTGACAGTTCCTCCCACAAACGGACTTCTGGAAGCCCCCATGCCATCGGCCCAGACGTATCTGAGCCCCAGAGACAGTCTGACTTTTAGAAGATGAGTACAGTGTGGTGTATTTTGGGTATAGAGGAGCTTCATCCATTGATGGATACGCTGCTTTCCTTCCTGGTGATTTATATCTGGTTGACGCTCTCAGCCAGTCTGTGAAATGGCCTCTCCCCTCCCCTCGGTGATCCTGCCTGCCTGGCCTCTTAGCCCCCGCTGACTCGTTCAGACATGTGGCCACAGCAGGGCCTTCGCTTCTGCTCCTTCTGCCTAAGTGCCTGATATCCGCAGATATCAGCGTGGCTTGATCCCTCCACAACTTCGAATCTTTGTTCAAGTGTCATCTGTGAACCCTTTCCTGACCTCCCTATTTCGAACCACAGCTCAGCCCAACACAGCCCAACATTTCCTATGTGCTTCCCTCCCTATTTTCCCCATAGTGTGCATCACCCTCTAAAACACAATTTACTACTTAGTACAAGCTGCGTATTGCTTCTCTCCACCACCCACCGGAATGGGTGCTCCAAGAAAGCACAGATTTTTGTCCCTTCGCTGAAGGTATCCCAGCGCTTAGAACAATGCTCGGAACCCAGGGGCACGTGATGTTTGTTGAATGACTTCGCGACTAAAGCAGAAATGTGACCACACCTCTCCCTTGTCAGAGTGTTTCAGTCAATAGCTCCCCTTTGCTCCAAGGACAAAACTAAAGCTCCTTTAGCATTTTTACAAACTGGCAGCAATTCACTTTCTGGTCTGACACGAGCCAACTTCCCCCATTACCATGAATTATTATGAAAGAGGAACTCGTACGATATGGGAAAAATAAGAGATAACTAGAGTTGACGCGCCATGATGAAGAGAGAGACAAAGACAGGAGTGTGACCTGCTTAAGGAAGAGCGAGCATCGAGGGCTTGTATTATTCGGTGTGTCCACCATCCCCCCCTTCCTGGGCCGCACTACCTTCCTTCGGAGGCATTGCTTCTCTTCCTCCCAGTGGACAATATTTGCTGAATGAGTGAGAGGAAATAAAAGGAGTCAAATAAGCAAATGCAGGAAAAAAAAAGAGATGGTTAGCGGATCTTGGTGAGAAGGAAAGCGAGTTGTTATTGGTGTCAAAGAAAACCAGAATCAGGGCGCCTGGGTGGCTCAGTTGGTTGAGCGACTGCCTTCGGCTCAGGTCATGATCCTGGAGTCCCGGGATCGAGTCCCGCATCGGGCTCCCTGCTCGGCAGGGAGTCTGCTTCTCCCTCTGACCCTCCCCCCTCTCATGTGCTCTCTCTCTCTCATTCTCTCTGTCTCAAATAAATAAATAAAATCTTAAAAAAAAAAAAAAGAAAGAAAACCAGAATCAGACAGAGGGTAAAGCAGTGATGGCAAATTTGATTCAGGAAGTACTGCAATAGGAGAACAGGAGCCCCGAGGATAGACCTGAGCTCCAGTCCCAATAGAGCAGGGACAAGTGGGGGTTCATAGCCAAGGAACAACAGCGGGGAGGTCAGTGAGCAGGAGATTACTAAGAGGGACATCAAGGGCAAGGGGGGGATTCTGGCTAAGCCAACTTAGGGTTCTTGCCAAAGGCTGGTACAGTGAAGGAAAAATAATCTTCCTCTACCTTTCTGAGTTTTTGACTGAGGTCCCTGTAATAAAAGAGAGAAAAATAAACAGATGTATTAACATGTAAACCTCATGCGTACATGGGAGATACCTGGGGGGGCGTGGAGAAGGAGTAACTCCCTGGTGGGGGGAGGCAGCTCAGAATTCAGGGTTAAATACTATCTTTTTTTTTTTTTAAAGATTTTATTTATTTATTTGACAGAGAGAATGACAGAGAGAGCACACGAGAGGGAGGAGGGTCAGAGGGAGAAGCAGACTCCCCGCAGAGCAGGGAGCCCGATGCGGGACTCGATCCTGGGACTCCAGGATCATGACCTGAGCCGAAGGCAGTCGCTCAACCAACTGAGCCACCCAGGCGCCCTAAATACTATCTTAATAGGGAAAGGGGAAGGAGGAGGCCAGTCATGGGAGGTTACCAGGGAAGGCACAGTAAATAAGGGCAAAGTTTGCTATGCAGATTTAAGTCAGTGTTTTCCCCATCGGTAAGATTGTCTTGTGATTTCGTGTTCAGCTTTACTGAGGCATAATTGACACATCATAAGGCATTTAAAGTACACAGATGATGGTTTGATACACATACACATTGTGAAGATTGCTCCATCCAGTGAATCACCTCACATAGTTACCTTTTTTGTGTGTGAGAACATTTAAGTTCTACTCTCTTGGCAAATTTCAATTGTGCAGTACAGTGTTATTGACTAGACCCACCATGTTTTTTATTAGATCTTCAGACCTCATTCATCTTAAAACTGAAAGTTCATACCCTGTTACCAACCTCTCCCTGCCGCCCCTGGCAACCACTTTTCTACTTTCTGTTTCTATTTACAGAGGTGTCATTTGCCAACTTCAGGTAAGTTATAGATAGCTTGAGAGAAAAGAGAAAAAAAATGTTTCCTTAACTCTGGAAAACAAAACAGACAAGAACCAGTAATACCATCCAGAGGCAGAAAAATACCATACATACAGAAACATATATAAACCACACAGACAGGCACAAAAAGAGATCTTATAGCTTTCATTCTCAAATTTTAGCCACAAGACAGGTAGGATACTACAAAGCTCATTGGTTTATAAAAGAATCGTTGGAAGGCACCTGGGTGGCTCAGTCGGTTAAGCGTCTGCCTTTGGCTCAGGTCATGATCCCAGGGTCCCAGGATCGAGTCCTGCATTGGGCTCCCTGCTCTGCAGGGAGTCTGCTTCTCTCTCTCTCTGTCCCTCTGCCCCTCCTCCCCCATACTCACTCACTCTCTCTCTCTCAAATAAATAAAGTCTTTTTTTTTTTAAAAGATTTTATTTATTTTTTAGAGAGCGAGAGAGAAAGAAACAGCATGAGAGGGGAGAGGGTCAGAGGGAGAAGCAGGCTCCCCGCTGAGCTGGGAGCCCGATGTGGGACTCGATCCCAGGACCCTGGGATCATGACCTGAGCCGAAGGCAGACCCTTAACCATCTGAGCCACCCAGGCGCCCTAAATAAAGTCTTTTTTAAAAAATTAAAAAAATAAAAGAACAATTGGATCCACACTGTGTTTCTGGCGGATGGAGTGTGTTAAGGCTACCTACTGTTCTAGATGATAGATGTTTTTATGACGTGTCCCACAGAACCACAAAACCGACCACCTGGATCTGCATATACACACAGGCAAGCTAAGGAATGATGTTTGTGACGCTCATGCTGTGTGAATGACCTTGGGAGCCTGGTTATTTGAAATCTATGATCTGGCCTCCAGGTCAGAACTGGTCTTTCTGTTCTGGACCCAAGAGCTACAAATGTTGTCTCACATCCCCTCCTGCTCCAGGCTGGGCTGGCACCCCAGAATGGAATCCGGGAGGGGAGGCAGACACACATAGCCCAGGCTCCTTAAAAATATAAAAACATGATAACATAAAAATGCAGCTAGCTCTAAACTGCATATAGGCGAACAACTGTTTATCTTCAAACCCTGTCATTTGCCCCATAAATATGGCCCTTATAGGGATGGTCAGTGGAAGTCTCACCTGAGGGGAGGACGCTCTGCCCAGACCTCTCAACGGGGACTCCAGCCTGGCTGTCTCCACGGGGCTTCCCCACCTGATAAGGTTGGATGTTGTAAGCACCCGATTTGATGTAACTGCTTTATTCTCATTTATTGCCTACTATTACCTTCATCTGTGTGTAGAGATTCCTTTCTTCTTCTGTTTCTATTAGGTTTCTATAACAAAAATAACGTTTTCTTTCTTTTTCAAAACTGAAACAGGCTGTTGTAAATCTTTTGATTTTGATTACAGAACACCTGCTCAGATGGCCAAAGCCTTTTACTAATATTTGTGGAGGAACTTTAAAGATTTTTCATTTGCCTAGCTTCCAAAGAGCTCCTTTTTTCTTTTCAGCCTCAGGTAATTCCTTCTGGAGGTCCCTATGCTCCTGGAGAGCCCCTGGTGGAAGATAAGGGGCCAGAAGTTCCAGTGACTAAAGGGAGCTGAGGGGCTGAAGTGGCGAGGAAAACATCTGGAAGGGATGGACAGAAGGATGAAGGAGGTGAGGGCTGGAGGGGGACAGATCAAGGATTCTAGGAAACTGTAAGATCGAAGGGGGCATGAGGAGAAAAGAGAAGCAGAAGCCAGTTTGGGGGGATATTAAATTTCCAAAAGAAGCCGAGGAAATCTTCAACGACACCATGCCAACACAAAGGATGTAGACAGAGTCGATGGAGCATAGAATCAGCAGGAATTTGCGAAGGGGCTTTTAGTTGACTGAGAAGTTCCCACGTGAGGAACAGGATCAAATAGAACAGGTATTAAGAGAAAAGCTCCTATCAGGCTCTGAGTATCAACTTCCAATTAGGCCAACTTTTCTGATCATAGAACTCTTAAAAAAAAATTATTTCAGGGGCACCTGGGTGCCTCAGTCGGTTAAGGGACTTGCTCTTGATTTAGGCTCAGGTCATGATCTCAGGATTGTGAGATCGAGCCCTGCATCGGGCTCTGCTCTCAGGGGGGAGTCTGCTTGAGATTCTCTCTCTCCGGCTCCCTCTGCCCCTCTCCCTGCTCACACACTCTCTCTGTCTCTCTCAAATAAATAAATCTTTAAAAAAAATTCTTTCAAATAACATCAGATTTCAGCCGAAACAAGTAGTAAATATTCCTGGCAGCATTAAACTCTTTTTTTTTTTAATTATTTTTTATCCTCTTTCTTCTAAACCAAAGATATACTTACCATCCTTCTCTTCTTGGTACAGAGAGGGAGACACCCTCACACATGGAGATTTTATTTATAACTGTAAATTTCCCTTAAAAAGGGGTAACTAATTCAGTTTTCAGAGCTTCTCTTTCCTGTGTCTTCTGTTTCTCAAAAATAATTAGCTTAAAGTAATCCTTATGCCAAAGAGCCGTATTTTGGGGTCGATATATTCTTCAACACTTCACAAGCCAAGGTGATGAGATATTGAGGGTGGGGAATAAAGAACGAAATTATACATCAAGGGTGGGAGATTTTCTCCCCTGACCAGCAGGATTCTGTTTTAGCAAGAACCTTTCCTAAAACCGGACTAGACACACCAAGGACAGAGTCCAAGGTGAGATGGAGACTTCAGGGCTTAGAGGGGCCTGAATAAATTGAGATCAAGGAGAACCTCTTTGTCACTGGTCACATGCTTCTCCCAGAATACTTGGTGAATTATTTATTTAAGCCATTGTCACTGCTTGGAAGGAAACTCCTGAAATCAGGGAACTAAAGCTGAGGACACTGGGCTGCTTGGCGCCTAGGGGCTCTGGGAGCCCTCCCTGCCCCCACCTTTCCCTGCGGACCACAGCCAGGGGAAGTCAGCCGGGGCTGGGGTGCAGCACATGAGCCCAAGTACAGAATGCTTACAGCCATGTTCACGCTGACTGCTCAGTTTTGAAATAGTCTCTGACCTTCCCCCTGGAATCAAGGATTCAGTTGTGAGGATTCAATGCGCTAATATCTGAAAAGCACTTAGAACTCTGCCTGGCACCTACAAACACAGAAATATAAGCTATGCATAAATATTAAAACGTCTGAAAAAATATGCACCACATTCAGACCAGTTATTTGTGGGCATGACATTTGGGAAAGGTAATTTCACATAATACATTTCTTAATTTTTTGAAATTAAAAGAGATGCAATAATTAGACCTTGCCTATAGAAGATGATGGTGATGATGAGGATTCTGGCAAACAGTAACCATGTGGATGGTCCAGCATAGCAGACAAGGTACAAGTACTAAGGTCATTTCTCCTGGTTTGAGTCCTGGCTTTATAAGTCCCAAGCTATGGTACCTTGAGTTATTTTCCTGCTCTATGATCCTGAGTTTTCTCCCTGGGAAATGGGGATGGGATATTACCTTGCAAATTGCATTGTGAAGCCCAAAAACGTTAATGCATGGAAAACACGTAGAACTGCTCCAGGCACACAGCAAATACTCCATCCTCACCAACTAATATTGGCAGGTCATCTGTGATCTTTCAGTACATTCTCAGTCGTTGAGGAGAATGTGGGCTGGGATTTTTATACCAATATAACTGGAGATCATAGGATCATAATTAGTATTCAACTGGGGTTTTGTAGTTGCTGTTTTATTTTGCTTTGGTGTTTGTTAGGTTTTTTTGTGGGGGAGGGCGAGGGGGAGTTTGTTTGCTTCTTTTTAGTTTTTAGTTAGGTTTTAAAACACACACAGAAGTAGAGAGACCAGCAACAGACTCTCCTGTGCCCTTCATATGGTTTATTTTGTTTTGTTTTTTACAAGATTTTATTTATTTGTCAGAGAGAGAGAGCACAAGCAGGCGGAGAGGGGCAAAGGGAGAGGGAGAAGCAGGCTCCCTTTTGAGCAGGGAGCCCGATGCGGGACTCGATCCCAGGAACCTGGGATCATGACCTGAGCCAAAGGCAGACGCTTAACCAACTGAGACATTCAGACATCCCAACAAGGAAGTTCTTTAGTTCTAATTGAAGAAAGTATTTCCAAAGGTATTCTTTGCTTTGAAAAAATAAGGAAGTGACCAGGCTAGTGATAGAGTAGGAAGTCTGTCGTGAATTTAGGCAGAAGTGTAACAAGAAGGAATTTTGTGGTAGGGGCAAAATTGAAATGAACCCAGAAAGAAGCCCAGAATAAAGTAAAAGAACTAAATAAAACCCAAACTGTTAACTGGGAAGCATTAAATCAAGTGGCAAAAAATCTGACCATAGCAGAAAATGCTGGTGCCTCATGTTTATCCTCGTGGCGATAACCATGTCTGGGCATACCTACCCAACTTCCAACGAGAGGCACCTGTAACCCTTCGCCCAAGAGCCTTCTCTGACTTCCAAAACCTGCTCTGCCCCCACACAGGGCAGCCTGAACATGCCCAGGAATTAACACCCTCCCTGGAAGCAGCCCTTAACCAATGACTGACAGGAACAAAGGAGAAAGACCTCAGCCCACATGTACCTCCACTGAGATAACTCAGAAATATTCCACCCTGTCAATCCAAAACTTCCTGCAGGATTACGTGCTAGTAGCCCTCAGTGACATGTTGCGTAGCAATCCAACCATCCCTGTCTTCTGGTCTCAATCACCCCCTCCCCTGGCACACTGTGGCATTACATCACTAAGACCCTCACTGAGGGGAACTGTGATGTGTCGGGGGAGGATGCGTTGACTTACACACCGTCTGAGCAACTGAGAGATGGAAGTGAAAATGGCAACTCTGGGGGATGTGGAGTTCATTGTTGCTTTCTACTACCATCAAAGTACTGAGGGAAGAAAATGACAGAATCAGGTCAGCCAGCTATTGACTCAGGGCATGGTATGAAGTCAGAAGACCTCTTCAGTGCATTTAAGGAGACCCTTACTTCCTACAGGAGGGCAGCCAAGGACAGACTGTGCTGAACATCATGTGAGTGAGCACAGCAGAGTGACAAGAAGACCTAATCTATAGTCTGATATATATCCTTCCCTGATAGGGAAGGTGAAGGACCCTGAGACTTGAGATGGGGACGTTTGGTACATGGGATTGGAAACCTTGAACCCCCAGATTCCCATGAACAACCCCCCAGATTCCCATGATTCCCCCTTGCTGGAAGATAGCAGCTCCCTTTACCTGGAGACCAGCACAGGCCCTTACATTGCCAAGATGATGCTTGTCCTCTTCAAGACCTACATTCCTTTGTTGCTTCTAGATTGATAACTAGGTTCAAGTATGCACCTGGGGAAAATATTTTCCTTCATTTAGAAAAGAAATTATTAACAGGAAAATTACAGATCTACCTAATATATATGCCAAAAACTGGGAAAACATGCTTGAGCATGGTGCAGGACTGGGGATGGTGGTATGGAACATAGAAGGCTGGATAAGAAAGAATGTATTGTAAGGGGGCACTGTCCCACCACTCAAATTTAATAACCCAGCAAGGACACCTAGATCTAATCTTAATAACACTGTTGGAATGGTTCGTTGAAAACTAGGAAAAAATATGCCTTGAAGTAAATAAAATTTATTTACTACTCTATTTTGGCAGAGCAGTAAAAAAAAAAAAAAAAAAAAAAGTGGGGGTGGGAGATTGGGTGGGGTTCAAGGCTCAGAAAGATGAGCATGCTCAAAAGAATATGACTACTATGATTTATTAAAGCAATAAAGAATGTGCTAGTAATGAGGCTACTGGCCTCATGGACAAGCTCAGAGTGGCTGTATGCTAAAGGCCAGGGATGATGGTGGGGATGTAGTTATGAGACAGGGCTTCCTAGTGCCAAGAAGAAGTAGCAGAGCCTGGGAGGCAGCACTTAATTAGCATAGGCAGGGCATACGCGATCGCCATAATGGCAACGAATTCAACGTGGCAGATGGGAGCCTGACAGGCAGGAATCTGAGACAGAGGCTAATAGATCCTCTAGTTCCTTACAGCAAGAGAGACAGGCAGTCAATGAAGATATGTTTGACTTTTACCATCAAAAGTGATCAAGAGCAGGGCACCTGGGTGGCTCAGTTGGTTAAGCAACTACCTCCGGCTCAGGTCATGATCCAGGAGTCCCGGGATCGAGTCCCACATCGGGCTCCCTGCTCAGCGGGGACTCTGCTTCTCCCTCTGACCCTCCTCCCTCTCATGCTCTCTGTCTCTCGTTCTCTCTCTCGCAAATAAATAAAAAAATAAATTAAAAAAATAAAAAAAAATTTAAAAAGTGATCAAGAGCAAATGAGCCAAAGGCTGTCACCTACTGCTGTGGAAGATCACAACCCACCACCCAGTTCCCAGACCTGTACCTGGAATCTCAGACCCACATCCAATCATTTTAGGGGGAGGAAGTGCCTGTGATGCCACAGCAAGCATATAGAACAGTGCTTTCCCTGACCCTTTCTCAAAGGGACCTGTGGACATTGATCTGAGTTAATGCACATCAGGGAAATGGAAATACTCAAATCTCCTGATGACTCTTGAATACAGAGTCAGAGCTAGCACAACCCCAACACCCAAAACACACTCATGGCTCAACCTCTCTGCAAATTCACTTATGAGGTCATCAAAGTTCATACTTTTAGCAACTTCATTTTCAACCTATGTAATTGAAGCTTGCCAAGTCACTCTTGGCAAATTCACTATCAAAAATAATTTTTGATGATTTTAAGTTTTGAGAAGGATTTTCTGCTGATGTAGCTGTTAGGAGAGTCATGACATGTATTTTATAGGCTTTGACAGCAGCATTGGTCTAACTACGATAAATTATTCCATAATGTAAATTATAGTACACCTAGAATTGATAACCTGCAGAACAATTTTCTAAAAAATTTAACTCTTTGTACTAGTCAATTCTGTGTAAGTCTGAATTTGGTTTTATTTTTTTTAAGATTTTATTTATTTATTTGAGAGAGAACACACACAAGCAGGGGGATGGGGCAGAGGGAGAGAGAGAGAAGCAGGCTCCCCACTGAGCAGGGAGCCCAACACGGGGTTCAATACCAGGACCCCGGGATCATCACCTGAGCCGTAGGCAGACGCCTAACCGACTGAGCCACCCACGCAACCCAGAATTTGGTTTTAAATGTAAAGTTATGCAATGGCCTTTTGATGGTTTGATGATTCCCCTGATCCACCTCTGCTGGGGCAGCCAGTTGCAACAACCGTGCAGGCCAGATGTCCTCATGGGAGCAGCTAATGCCTGATAGGTAGATAAATGTCCCAACCACCTCCCACCAGGTGCAACAACTCTGAAGTATATTTTATGCTGTCTGCAGCAATAAACTCCAGTTGCCTTCACTTGGTAACCCTGGATTGGCTTCCTGCCCTTCTGGTCCCACTTCTACTCCCTCACCAGTGTTTCCTGGAATCACCTCCCAAAACAACCACCTGGATTTATTCTATCACAGGGTCTACTTTTGAGGAGATTCAACAACTTAAAGTCAGTCAACAGCTTAAATCTGGCTCAAGTCATAAAAGGAATTCCTTGATTTTCAAGTTCTCAATAAAAAACAGCTCAGCAGAAGCCTGGGGGGAAAATCCTCCTCCTCCCTGCTGAGAAATTGTTTGTCACAGGTGTCACAAGAGCTGAGGATATTAAGAGAAAATGAAATATTATTTATTTGTATTGTGCATTGGCGGAGAAAGTAGGGAGTAGAGCCATGATGCACCAACCAGATTGTCCATGATTCTCCCAGTGCAGCAGGTGGATTGTGGGCCACTGACCTTCCCAGACTTTCAGACCATTGGTCAGGAAACATTTTCTGGAAAGGGACTAATAATAAATACTTCCCGCTTTGAGGGCCACACAATCTCTGTCGCAACTTCTCCACTCTGCCACTGCAGCTTGAAAACAGCCACAGATATGAGCGTGAAGAGGTTCCAACAAAGCTTTATTTATGGACATTGAAACTTGAACTTCATGTAATTTCCACATTTCATGAAATAATCTTCTTCTTTTGCTCTTGTTCAACTCTTTAAAATTGCAAAACCCCCGTTGTGGCTTTTTTGTACAAAAGCAAGTGATGGGCCAAATTTGTCCCCTGCAGTGGGCCACTGACACATACTTTCAATAATGCTGTTGATTATGACTTCCCTCTAACCCCAACACACACTCTACAACGTAAGCCCTTGTGAAGCTTGAGAGCTTCCCAGAACCTCTCACTGTCATTTTTCACGAAGCCTATCCAGAGTATGGACAGAATTTCCAGCATTTCTCCCTGTTTATCTGCCTAGGCTGTCCTGTTCCTACCTCCCAACCTCAATCACCCTCTTCCAGGAAGGAAGAACTCCTCTATATGAGTGCTAGGAGCAAGGAATTGTTGGGCCACGTTAACTCCTGGGCAAGTTTACCACATCATGAGTGTGCCATCCTCAGGGGCCTGTCCACCTTAGCTTAGACAGGGGTGGCCCCTAGTGGACAGCCTGACAATCCAGTGGTTAATAATGAAAGCTGATTTCCAATCTGTTCTTGCGCTCAACTAAGGCAGACTTGTCAGCAACTCCTTTGGAGAAGAGGGAACCAGCAGAACCAAACTCAAACCAGTCTTGTGTCCCTGGATATGAGACATCTGTCACTATCTCTCCCAGACTCCTAATCCAGATAATCAGTAAATACTGGCTGAGTATATAAATTTGTTAAAAAAAAAAAAAAAAACCAAAGTGCAAACATTTAAGACAAACTTGGTAGTTGAGGATATAAATCTTTGTACATATTAGTCTCCCGACCTGGAAATATTTCCAACCCTCCTACCTCTTCTCTGGCTAAATAACCCTTATCTTTCCTGTCTCAATTTATAGGTCGCTTCTCTGGGAAGTCTCCCTTCCCTGATGTTAGACCATGCAATCACAAAATACCCTGTGTCTCCAACACACATGTAGAAATACAGAGCAACTACTAGTTTAATTATCAGTTGGTGAGGGTCAGGAGAGTCTCTCTCTCTTTTCTCATCCCCCAGCCCCCGCACCATGCCCCCTAAATTCTTCTAACAGCAGCTGTGGTAAACAAGAACTTCATTCTGATTGTAATTCTGTACGGATCGCTGTGTCACACAGAATCCAAACAAGTTTAATGTGTTCTTTTGAGAACTTTTAACTATGTGCTAGTTATTCCCAAGTAGTAAAATTTTACAAGAACCATCTTAGAATTAATTATGTCACATTTCCATAGCAAAATCATGCAGGTGCAGCAAGTTACAAGCTGAATGTAAACCCCTTCTACTTCTGCACAAGGTGGAAATACACACACTTGGATCAGCTTTTCAACATGCATCTTTCTCAAATAAATAAGTTATTTCAATAAAGAGTTTTGGTAATCTTGATAGCTACCCTTTAATAGCTACATGATAATATGACTTTCAAAGGACAAAAATATCATAGCAATGAATCAACATGCTTTAGAGAACCTGTTGTAATCCATATCTTTTGGGGAAAGAAATAACAATATTCCTAAAATACTAAGTAATTTAATAGATATACATCTCTTATTATTGGAACATATCTTAAGATAGACTCTACGAAGAAAGCACAAAAACACAAGGCCATAAGTAATGAGTAATTATATTGAAATTAGCAAAGTCCAGATTCTACAACCTGCTTCACTGGTTATTAACGTGAATATTCATGAGCCAGGGCTCAAAAAGGCAGTTTCCCAGTTTCAACAATAGTTGTGCACTGATGGCCAGCACGGGCTTTCAGGTCACCCTTTTCCTTGCTGCCAAATGTCCCCTGTCAAGTGTGAGGCTGGCCTCTGTATTTCACAAGACTGTCAATTATGTTCCAGCAACTGCGAAGTTTCTGATGAAGATCCATTTCCATGAGTTCCACTTTCTGCACTGGGGAATTACAGAAAGACTAAATAAATAGAAGAATAAGCACTAGTTGCTGGATCAGCTCTGCTTTGGACTGTCCCATGTGGAGTAAGATCACGAATACTTCTCAAACTGACACTCTATTTGCCCGCAACTACTTGGCACCATTTGCAAACCTCAATTTTCACTATCTTATGAAAGAAGGAAAAGAGGAAGATGGTTTTCACTTTAGTGGGTGTCTGCCTCTACACTTTACTTTTGACATATTCATTAAGTATTGGTTTGCTGGGGCCACCATAACAAAATGTGAATTTTGGGCAGACACAAGGCAGTCCATAACAATTGTTCAGGATGCATTTCAGACATGTAATCTATCAGGCAGCCAAGATGTGATCACTCCTACTTCACATCTTTGAAAACCATCAGAAAAGGGTAGCCATACTTTTTTTTTTTTTTAAAGATTTTATTTATTTATTTGACAGAGAGAGACACAGCGAGAGAGGGAACACAAGCAGGGGGAGTGGGAGAGGGAGAAGCAGGCTTCCCGCCGAGGAGGGAGCCCGATGCGGGGCTCGATCCCAGGACCCCGGGATCATGACCTGAGCTGAAGGCAGAGGCTTAATGACTAAGCCACCCAGGCGCCCTCGTCATACTTTTTTAAACTATATTTTAAATCAACCAATATTCAGGATTTGGCAGGGGGAATTTTTTTTCTCATTATTTTTCTCCTTTTTTATTTACCAGCATCATCACTTGCTTCAAAATCGGATCCTCCCTGGTGAACATTCCCACATTCTCCAGTCTCTGTGAATGTCCCTCCACTACCTTGATGGATGCACCAGGCAGATCAGATATCTTAGCAAGAAAGGCCTCACACACAGTTATACTTTTTCTCAAGTGTCTGAAATTCTTTTTCAGATTGGGCTTCTATTTTATCCTGTTACCTCTGAAGCTTTGGGGGACACTGACATGGACTGAGTAAGCCATGGGGGCTCCTGACAGAGCCCCTGGAGGTGTTGGCCTCCTCACCGTGGGGGGTAAAGTTACTGTGTCCTCGGATTTGCTGAGCTGTCAGTATCTTCACTATCATGGTTTCTACCATTTCCTTTTTGGTTTCAAAATCCCTTGTTATCAAATCTGTTGTGCAAGAGGAAATGACCAACTTTTAGGATGGCTACCATGGAGACCCAGAACAAAACAACGAAGACTAGAACCCAGTTCTCCCATGGGCCTGCCTATGCCTTCTTATGCTCTGGGGGCTTCCATGAGCATTTCTCCTGCGGTCAAATCATTTACCCCTAGCTCAGCAGACATGCGTCAAGGACCTGCTGAGTGCTGGCACTGGATGCGTCAGTTCATGAGGAGTCAGGGCTGGTGTTGCTGCTTCAGCTCAAGCTGCCTGCCACCCAGACCAAGGAGGACCGCTCAGGGGCACCGAAGTTGTGGGATCTTGGCCAAGTAAAGAAAGCTCTCTACATTCACATTTTCTCCTCTGTGAAACACGATAACAATTGAACTGATCTCAGGGGGCCAGATGAGGATTAGTAAAAGCATGTATGAGGGTTGCCTGGGTGGCTCAGTAGGTTAATCATCCAACTCCTGATTTCAGCTCAGGTCATGATCTTGAGTTGTGAGATCGAGCCCTGTGTCGGGCTCCGCGCTGGGTAGAGGAGCCTGCTTGGGATTCTCTCTCTCCCTCTCCCTCTGCCCCTCCTATCCCCCCTCCCCTTTCTCCCTCTCTAGCAAAAAAAAAAAAAAAAAAAAAAAGAGCACGTATGAAAGTACATACATAGCTTAGTAACTGCTGCAGAGTAATCCCTGGACCTATACAAGAAAGTACTGTCTTCGTAGATAGTGTTTATTTAGAGCCTGCCTGGCACCGCTCTGCACTCTTTATGCACAGAAACTCACTTTATTCTGAGCATTTGTAATCCCTATTTACAATAAGACTCCAGCGACAGACATGATCTGGCCAGAGCCATGTGGTTAGCAAGGCTTAAAGACAGGATTTGGGCCAGACTGTGAGGCCCCAGAATCCAGGCTCTTAGCCACAATGTTGGGCTGTCACCCCACTTGGTTCCCTGCGCTATTGTGACTTATAGGAAGAAATATTTGGTCTTCCTCCCATTCCTGGCAAAAAGTCCCTAAAACCCTGGGGATTTCCTAAATGCTGAGAAGGGTTAAGGTTGTCTTTTGTTATGTTAATGAGGTGACTTTTGGACATACCTAAGGGTTGGCTAGGGGAGCCAAATAGGTGCTTAGAGGGTTGAAACTTTCAGTCCCATCACTTCACCCCCAGGAAGGGGAAAGGGGCTAGAGACTGAATCAATCACCAATGGCCAATGATCTAATCAATCGTGCCTACCTAAGAAGCCTCCCTAAAAACCCAAAAGGATGAGGTTTGGAGAGCTTCCAGGGTGGTGAACCCATGGCCATATGGAGAAAGCAGCACTTGGGGAGGGCCTGGAAGCTCCTCGCCCCTTCCCCATACCTCTACCTACGTGTCTCTTTCATCTGGCTGTTCCTGAGTCATATCCTTTGTCTTCAACCAGTGATCTAGTGACTAAATGGGTTTTCTGAGTTCTGTGTGCAGATGAATTGAACCCAAGGAGAAGATCAGGGGAACTCCTGACCTGTAGCTGTTCAGTCAGAAGCACAGGTAACAATCTGGACCCATGACTGGTGTGAAGGGGGGTTGGCGCACAGCCTGGTGGCACTGAGCCCTTGACCTGTGGACTCGGAACATAGCTCCAGGTAGATAGCATCAGACTCAGGTGAATTGTAGGCCACCCCACTGGTGTCAGAAAACTGGTCGGTGTGGGAAAAAAACCCACATATTTGGTGACCAGAATGTCAGAAGTCAAGGGTTCTGTGTATGCAGGAGAAACGCAGGAGGAGTATGGGATTTTTCTTTCTAGTCCTCAAACCTGATAATCCTGCTCAATTTTAAATGCAGTATTGATTCTTTCACATAGCAACTGTTCACTGGGTCATGGTTGGTCAGGGTGAAGCACTCAGACACAAAGACACAAGGATAAAGACTCTGTCCTCAAGAAAGACATAAAAATAAATGCATTTGAGACTGGAACAAAGTGAGACGTCAAGAAGGAGGTGAGCAAAGGTACCGGATATGGAGTCTCTGGTCCATGAGACTGGGGAGCTGAGAGAAGGCACCTGGAGAGCACAGAGGGTCTCTGGAGACACAAGGCTAGAAAGGCAGTTTGGGGTTAAGTGGAAAGATCTTGAATATTAGATTTTAAAACATGGGTTTTATTTTGCACTGATGATTTTGAACTAGGGCTGATGCAAATGGGACCGTAGCTTAGGATGATTGCCCTGGCATCCTTATAGAAAGAAGTTAGGCCAGAGGAGAAATGCATCAGAAGCAGGGAGACCAGTCAGGAAGCAACTCTATGTTTGAAATCAGCATTTGAATGTGTAAAAAGCTTAGAACCTATGATTTAACTATTCTGCTCTCGTTTACATTCCTGATGTCAAACAAGACCTCGTCGTGTGTTTAAAAATATGAATATGTGGGGCGCCTGGGTGGCTCAGTCGTTAAGCGTCTGCCTTCGGCTCAGGTCATGATCCCAGGGTCCTGGGGTCGAATCCCACATCGGGCTCCCTCCTCGGCGGGAAGCCTGCTCTCCCTCTCCCACTCCCGCTGCTTGTGTTCCTGCTCTCACTATCTCTGTCTCTGTCAAATAAATAAATAAAATCTTAAAAAAAAAATAAAAATAAAAATATGAATATGCGTTTGAATATACATAGAGAAAAAGTCCGCTACTTGCATGTTGTATAGCAGAGGGTATCTATACCCTTTTTCCTAAGTTGTAGGTATTGTTCAAAACTTTTCAAGTGAGGGGCGCCTGGGTGGCTCAGTCAGTTAAGCGTCTGGCTTTGTCTCAGGTCAAGTTCCCAGGGCCCTGGGGGGGAGCCCCAGCTCCCGCTCCCTGATCCGGCCCGGAGCCTGCTTCTCCTTCTGCCCCTCCCCCCACTTGTGCTCCCTCTCTCGCTCTCAAATAAATATATGAAATCTTTAAGGAAAATAAATAAAAGAAAACAAGAAGAAAAAAGTAAAAAAAAAAAATTTTTCAAGTGAGCAGGTATTATCATTTTTATATTCAGAAAAGTTACTTTTTATTTTTCTAAATAAAGCATTTTCTTTTTCCACAGAAACCCATTTACTCACTAGGTTACTGGCAGCATCTAGAGAAGTCACAGGCCAGGGTGCTGTGAGCGGCTGCGCAAGTTGACTGGTAACCATGGCAGCCGGAAGGCCAGGAACACCGTGTTCTCGAATCAGGCTCCAGAGATGCCTTGGCTGCAGCTTCCCTGGGATTAGCCTGACGAGCCACTGGCCCCGAGACAAACTGTGGACTGGAAGTCAGTCGGGGCCTTTTCTCTTCCTTTTTAGATATTCCAAGATCTTCCACCACTTGCCACCCTCCCCCCTCCGCTCCCCTGACCCAGACTGGTAACATATCATGCATTCCAAGTGTTTTGTTTTGTTTTGTTTTTTAAAGATTTTATTTATTTATTTGACACAGAGAGAGACACAGCGAGAGAGGGAACACAAGCAGGGGGAGTGGGAGAGGAAGAAGCAGGCTTCCCGCCGAGCAGGGAGCCCGATGCGGGGCCCGATCCCAGGACCCCGGGATCATGACCCGAGCCGAAGGCGACTGAGCCACCCAGGCGCCCCCATTCCAAGTGTTTTATTGAAGTATAGCATAAATACAGAAAAGTATGACACATGAATTTTTTTTTACGATGTTTTTAAGCTTGTCTCGTACCATCCCTGACCTTCTCTGACAAAACTTACATTAGAAGAAAATTAAAGTGTGCCTGGTTGGCTCAGTGGGTAGAGCATGCAACTCTTGATCTCGGGGTCTCGAGTTCAAGCCCCACGTTGAGTGTAGAGCTTACTTAAAACAAACAAACAAACAAACAAATAAATGAAATCACATCAAAAGAAAATTAAAGAATCACCCACCCTGTGTTTTCCTCTCCGAAGCCCAGCTCATCCACCTGTCTATTCTCCCATGAAACCCCCACGTGGAATGTTCACTTCATCTAGGCGTGGCTGGGCCAGGTTTGCAAAGATGGGTGGGTCTTCAAAGAAACCAAGGTCCCAAACAATGACAAGACAGTGAAGATGGACCATGTTAGGGGAATTCTTGGGGGCTGGGGGGGCAAAGAGGCCAAGAACAATCGAGGCTCCGGTGGGAAAGGGTGCCAGAGGATTCAGCAGGGAGGTGATGCTTCAGGTGGGTCTTAAATATGGTCTGCAGGAAGGGCAATCCATGCAGAGACAGCGTGTTCAAGTCCCCTAGGACTGGGAAAGTAGGGGACATCCGGGTTATGACAAGCTATGTGGTTCAATGGTGCCCAGCTGGGTACAACTAAGAAGATGACAGACACCACTCTTACAAACCATACCAGTGGCCACACTAATGAACATTCCACCACATGCCAGATCTTCTCGGGTTGCGTTCCCCTCCATTCTTTCTCCCACAGTCTGTCTATTCAAACCATTCTGAGCTGGATCTGTTTCCCAACCTGGCCCACTCCCTGTGTAGGCAGGACCCCCAGGGAGCCCCAGAGTGTCCTGGCTTGGAGGAAGGAGTCTACTGTTACCCTGGGGCCCTGAGTGACTGCTGGGCATGGAAGCTGGAAGGTGTGAGGAGTAGCTTCAGAAAGCAAAGCTAGCTGGTGTCCATATCCAGGGTAAGGCTGTGCTAGGAAGTCTCAGATGGTCCAACACATTAGATCCAAGAAAGCCTGGGAGCCAAACTGACATTTAAAGAAAATGGTCGGGATGCCTGGGTGGCTCAGTCAGTTCAGCATCTGCCTTCTGCTCGGGTCATGATTCTGGAGTCACAGAATCGAGCCCCGCATCAGGCTTCTCCCTCTGCCCCTCACCTCACTCATGCTCTCTCTCTCAAAAATAAAAAAATAAATTAAATTTAAAAATTTTTTAAAAAGAAAAAAGGATCAACAATAGAGAACAATAATTTACTCACTGGATATTTATTAAGCATCTTTTATGTACCAAGCGCTGGGCCAGGGGCTGAAGATCCAGCCATGAGCACAGTTAGTCCATCCCTGCTGAGGCTGCTGTTGGTACCCACAACATGGCGGGTCAGTTGTGAAAGCCAGTGGCCTTCCTGCTTAGGCCATGGGGTGTCTGCCTGGTTGACCAGTCTGTGCCACAATGGTTATTTATTTTTAATGCCACCTTTGGCCCCTGGCCTTGTTTTTAAAAATGTATAATTACAAAGGGAAAAAAACAAAAACAAAAAGCTCTGAACCTGACCTAAATTGGGAATGTCGGTCTGGGAGAGCTTCACGGAGGGAGAGACCCTTGAGCTGAGATCCAGATGATGGGCCGGAGATACTTGGTGGACACAGAAGGTGGAGCAGGTGGTTAGCGCCTTCTGAGCCCATAGGGAGAGCAAGACCATTTTGTCGATAGAGTTTGGTTGAATCCTCTCAGACGAAGGGGTGGAGAATTGAGAGCTGGGAAGCCTTCTAAGCTGATTTGGGCATCAGTGCCTGCTAAAGGTCTGAATGTTTGTGTCGCCCCCAAACTCCCCACGCGGAAATCCTACTGCCTAAAGTAATGGCATGGGCAGGTGGGCCTTTTGCGAGGTGCGTAAGCCAGGAGGGCGGAGCCCTCATGAATGGGATCCGTGCCTCCTGGAAGAGCTCCGGAGAGCTCCTTAGCGCCCCCAGCAGGTGAGGATGAGGCAGGAAGGCGCGAGCCTCTGAACCGGGAAAGAGGATCCTCCCCAGACCGCGAGGGTGCTGGTGCCTTGGACTTGCCGAGGACTTCCCAGCCTCCAGAACTATGACAAACAAACTCCTGCTGTTTGTAAGCTCCCCACGTCTGTAGTATTTTGTGGGACCGGTGGGATTCACGTAACAAGAGGGGGCGGCTCAAACCACTAACAGCGAAAGCGCAGTGAGGGATGCTCAGCACTGCTGTGTACAGGGAGGTTGGAAAGAATGTGCGCAGCAAGGGGCCTCACAACCAGCAGGACAAGCCCAGACAAGCAGTCCATCCAGCTGAGTGCACACGCGCAGAAACGGTCACCTGGGGCGACAGCGGCTGTGACACCTCCAGGACCCCACCAGCACCGCCCTTCCCCCTGGACAGTCTGCGTCCTTCGCTGCACCTCCGTTTTACCTCTCCCCTGAAGGGGAGCCTCCTGCTCGTGCGCCTGACGGGTGAGCTTTATGTCATGTGTCTGCATCCCGGCTTCCAGGGCCACTGGGAAAGCGGGCTGCTAGCTTCTTTCTTGGGGAAGCGAGACTTGGAAGGTGGGAAAGCTCCCAGGCATACGCAACGCGCTCCAGAGGAGCCAGCAGGGGGTTTTCACCCGTTGCGCTGGGGGTCTGTCGTTAAGCCTGGAGGCGT
Source organism: Neomonachus schauinslandi (assembly GCF_002201575.2). Lineage (NCBI taxonomy): Eukaryota > Metazoa > Chordata > Mammalia > Carnivora > Phocidae > Neomonachus > Neomonachus schauinslandi. The sequence continues at coordinate 191,903,460 of NC_058404.1, forward strand.
CCTTTTCTAAGATTGGGCACAGCTAGAGCCTCCGTTGTCCTGTTTCTTATCTATGAAACGGAGCCACTTAAGACAAACTAAAACGCCCTTGTCTCCTAACACTTTCACTCGGCACCAGCTACATAATTTGCAGGGCCCAGTGAAAAAATGCAAATGCTGGGCTCTTTGTTCAAAAATTTAGAGCTTAAAGACAGAGACAGAAGAGCATTAGACCAAGCTGGGCCCTTCTGAGCCTGAGTCCCCGTGTACCTGCACAGATCACACACCTTTGAGGCTGGTTCTGCTTCCTTCTTCCTCTGTGGCCAGTAGGATTATTTTGTATGAACAATTGTCTAATCTAGTGTTGCTAGACACAACAGGAAGAGAGGGGAACTCAAACAATATTCTTTATTCTAGAAAGGTCTGGATCCTTCTGGAAACCTACTAGAGTTCATTTGGGAGGCATCACACTGGAACCTACACAAGGAAGAAATGATGAAATGCCACGGCTGAATTGAGAAGAGTTGCTTTGGCAAGCTTGTTCATCCTGCCTGTCCTCATAACAGTGCCCTACTGCTTGTCATGGTTTGTCATGGTGGGTGAACTGGGGAAGGATTTTGAAACATTACAGAGGTTTCCTTTCTCCCTTCATTTCTTCCTTCCTTCCTTCCTTCCTTCCTTCCTTCCTTCCTTCCTTCCTTTCTTTCTTTCTTTCTTTCTTTCTTTCTTTCTTTCTTTCTTTCTTTCTTCCTTCCTTCCTTCCTTCCTTCCTTCCTTCCTTCCTTCCTTCCTTCCTTCCTTTCTCATATAAACCTTGGTCAAATATATCCTTTGAAGCTAAAGAAAGACATCCATAGGCTGATATTGCATGCCAAAGGCTACAAGTGGTTTAAGATTTATATAAAAAGAGAAAACATCCCAAAATTCATCCATCAATACCAGGCTTCTCCAAAATACCATAGGACCTTAGCTACTAAAAGAGAAAGCTAGAAATTGGTAATACCCATGCTTATATGCATGGAGGACTCTAGTTGCCATGTAAATGTGTTTTTTTGTTTTGGTCTGGTTTGTCAGGGGGAGTAGATTTTATTTATTTATTTGAAAGAGAGAGAGCGCACCCGAGAAAGAGTGCACGAACAGTGGGGAGGGGCAGAGGGAGAGGGAGAAGCAGACTGCCCGCTGAGCAGGATCCCCAACACACGAGGCTCAATCCCAGGACCATGAGATCATGACCTGAGCCAAAGGCAGATGCTTAACTGACTGAGCCACTCAGGTGCCCCTAGATGCCATGTAAATGTAAGTCTAATTTCTGCCTTGCGTGCTCAGGTGGTTTGAGTAGAGGTATGATGATGTCAGCCCTTGGAAGTGAGGTAAAAATTATGTCTCCCTGACAGGTGTCCTTAAACATGCTGAGACAAGGAGGAGAGATGCAATTACAGACAGGAGGGAAGTCTGGTTTGGGGACAAGAGAGACTGTCTTGTGTCAATGTGCAAGGGAGAAGCAAAAGCAAAGATGGTGTGTGGATAGCAGGGTTGGAAATCTACAAAGATTGGGAACATGGATGGGGGAGAAAGGAGTCAGTTTAGATGGTTCTGGAACACATGCAGGGATTCTTAACATTTGTGGGGTCTTATTTAGTACAGCAGTTGGTAAAGCACCCCAACTCTGGTTGTAAAAACTCCCTTCCACTTACTAGCTTTGTGACCTTGAGGAAGTGATTTAACTTTGTCAAGCCTCAGTTTCCTTGTCTGCAGAATGAGGATAGTGATGATAACTCTATGGATATTAAATCATTTATCAAACATTTCTAACAGTGCCCACTTGATAAGAACTCAGTAAATACTAGCTATGGGGGCGCCTGGATGGCTCAGTTGGTTAAGCGACTGCCTTCGGCTCAGGTCATGATCCTGGAGTCCCAGGATCGAGTCCCGCATCGGGCTCCCTGCTCGGCAGGGAGTCTGCTTCTCCCTCTGACCCTCCTCCCTATCATGCTCTCTGTCTCTCATTCTCTCTCTCTCAAATAAATAAAATCTTTAAAAAAAAAAAAAAAAAAACCTTTAAAAAAAAAAAATACTAGCTATGGTCATGATGATGGTGATGATAATGAAGGTAGCGGATGACGGTGGGCAAGGGAGTTAGCTGGTCTCTCCTGCCAGAGCACCAGGGTAGGGCCAGTGAGCCTGTGGATGCCACAAGGGTGGGGTAATGATGAGAGAGGAGGAACCTCTCCTCTCCTGCTCTAAGCAGGCCTGTGCCTTCTAAGAGCAGTGTCTGAGATCCTCTTTAGATATTCATGGGGTTATGTTATGTGTGTATATGTTATACACAGTGATCATCAAGCTGCAGTTTTCCTACTTTAGAGCAAATATTTGGTCAAGTGCCCACAAAAATTCAGTAGAGGCACTGTCAGGAGGGCCTCACCTAGAGATGAGAGCCATTGGAAGAAGGGAGAAAGAGCTCTGGACTCAGGGCTGCACCTTTGAGGAACGGCTCTTCCACCTTTGGGCAATCTCTTTTCCTCTATGGAGATTTACAGGCCTTACAGGAAGGGAGACAGCTCCCACTGCCTGTTTCTGGCTGCTGGGGCATCAGAATCAGTGAGTTCTCATGTCTGAACCTCCCTCACTTGCTTTACGTAAGAAAAGAAATAAGGAGAACAGAGAAGTGTCTGTGACAAGCTTTAGGTTTTGTTTTTGTCTTCTGGAAATGTTTTGTGTCGGGTCAAATTACCACACATATATGATATATCCATGTGTGTATGTGTGTGCATATTTCTCTTTTTCTGATTATAAATGTAATGCATGCTCATTAGAGAACCTCTGGAAAATACAAAAGCCAAAAGTCAACAACAGGAATCACCAATAAGACCATTACCCAGGGTGGCTCAGATGGTTAAGCATCTGCCTTCGGCTCAGGTCATGATCCCAGGGTCCTGGGATCGAGTCCCACATCGGGCTCCCTGCTCCTTGGGAGCCTGCTTCTCCCTCTGCTTCTCTCTCTCTGTCTCTCATGAATAAATAAATAAAATCTTAAAAAAAAAAAAAAGACCATTACCCAGGGACCATTGCTCTGCCTTTGGGTTTATTACGTTTCCTTTCATTCATTTACAATATGTATGTCATTCAAATACACAAACATAATAGAATTTGTTAAATTTGTATTATATTTTAGAAGGTTTTATATCATATTTCTTCTATTTATTGTTGACATTTTCCTATGTGATTAAATGTTCTTTGAAAACATTTCAGTTACATACAGAGGAATTAACTCTTTTTGAGTTCTGAGTGTTGGTAAATGCAGACATTCAGGTCACCACCACAGTCAAGATACAGAACAGTTTCTCACTCCCCAAAAATTCCCTCACACTGCCCCATTGTAGTTACCACTCCCCCTAGTCCTAATCCCTGGCAACCACTGATTTATTCTCCATTCTTACAGTTTTGCCTTTTCCAGAATGTTATAGAAGTTGAATAATACAGTATGTAGCCTATGGGTCTATCTTCTTTTATTAGCAGAGTGCATCTGAGTGTTACTCATGTTGCTGCATATACCAATAGCTGGTTACTTTGTATCGGTAAATATAGAGAGTGTTGCTGAGTACTGTATAGATGTACCACAGTCAGTTCATCCATTCACCAGCTGAAGGACATTTGGGTTAGTAAACATGACTTTTACCAGTTGAATGATATTCTATTCTACAGATATACCAAACCACATGAAGACAGTTCCCTATTATTGGACATGGTGAGTTTCTTCCCCCTCCCCATTATATATAACCATTAAATGAACAACTTTTTTTAAGTTAAATTATTTATTTATTTGACAGAGAGAGTGGGGGGAAGGGCAGAGGGAAAGGAAGAAGGAGAAGCAGACTCCTTCTTCAATCCCAGGACCCCAAGATCATGACTGGAGCCAAAGTCAGACATTTAACTGACCGAGCCACCCAGGCACTCCTAAATGAACATCTTTATACATAAATCTTTGCATGCCAATATATATGTATACATTTATATAGTGTGCCGGAGTCCAGCTCCAGCCGGGGTGGGTCTCTCGTAGGAAAGGACGGCGTCGGCGAATGAGGAGACACAGACACAGGATCAGGTTGCAAGCATCTCCTCCTGACAGCCTCGGAGGAACTTTATCTATATGTTAGGATATTTTTGTTTTTCCATACTTTCGTAACATGTGATTATGTTGTTTTTTTTTTTTTTACAATTTATCGAGATAATCTTAGGTCATTTTCTGGATTACAGCCATAGCCTTCTTTCATTTTTCCTTTGTAATGATTAACATGACCTTTACTGATTTCTGCTTATTGACTTTCGCTAAAACTAAAAAACAGTACGCAAAGAGAAAGGTGCTAGACAGAGCGTGACCGTCTTGTTATTTCGTTCTATAGAAACCAATTCTTCGTGGAATTAGTTTCATTATGATTGCTTAGATAGGCGTAACTAAGATGAGTAGTCACTTTATCATGCAACCCCAGAAATATTCCCACAATTATAAAGATTGCCATAAACAAAATGAAAGAGAATAGCAGGAGCCAGCCCAGAAATATTCCCACAATTATAAAGATTGCCATAAACAAAATGAAACAGAATAGCAGGAGCCAGCTGTGGAGTCTCCTGTTTTCAGGATCGTCCCCCATACTTGGACCTTGTCAAACAGCATGAGTAGCTTGGCTCGCGCCAATAGTGTATATATATCTTAAGCTATCAATAAGCAAGCAGTGTGCCCCACTGAGGATAAGGGAAAATACAGAAAAAATACAGAATTTAGTTCTGTTAGAATTTCCTAAAAATATTTTTTATACAGCAATAGTTTGGATCTCAATGCTTTGTACCATTATGAAATAAGAAGCTAATAACTCACTTTAATTCTAATGCAGCAATTTTAACCTGTTCAATAGGACTAGATGAATTTCTTGTCTCTGAAATCTGGAGCATGTGTATCATTGAAAACTCCTCTCAGGACATTGTTTTCCCAGCAGGGAGCTTCATTAGACAATGGAATCACCTGGTATGCACAGAACAAGAAGGAGGAATGTGCAAAGGGCAGGCTTCAGGGCTGGTGGACGGTTAGGGCTGCACAGCGGAGTTTCCAGTTACATTTGAACAGCTGAAGCCAGAGCCACTAAGAAAGGAATGATATGGCTGGCACCAGGTTCTGCCCAGAGAGGTGGGACTTCCCTTTGAGTAGATGCTGCTGCCCTGCAAATCAAAAAGGAAATAAAGAAAATTTCAGTATTGGTGTCTGGCGCCTACTTTCAAAAATATGCATACATGCACACTGCAGAAAAAATGAAATAGTACAGAAAGTATAAAGTGAAAAGTAAAAGTGTCTTAGACTCCCCATTCTTTTTTTTCCTAAGATTTTATTTATTTATAAAGAGAGAGAGCAAGCATGAGTGGGGGAGGAGGAGAGGGAGAAGCAGACTCCCTGCTGAGAGAGGAGCCCAGTGCAGGGCTTGATCCCAGGGTCCTGGGATCATGACCTGAGCCAAAGGCAGACGCTTAACCGACTGAGCCACCCAGGCGCTCCATAGACTCCCCATTCTTGCTTTCCACAGAGAATCATTGTTGACGGTTTGAGTTGGCTTCCGAGGAAGGACACCTATCTTTACATTGTGCACACACCTACACACACCTTCATGCACCCTTTTACAAGCACAAATGGATCTGCAACCTTTTTCAACTAACATCAGATTTTGGACACATATCCTTGTTGAACATATTAGTTACTTCATTCTTCCTCATGGATGGATTCTTACTGTATGGATATACCATAAAGCTAGCCAACCTCCGTACTGATGGACATTGTATCACTGGAGTTTAACTAGTAAGGAAAAACCTATCTTGACGTTAAGACACCAAGAGAGGATCTGGCCAAAAAAATGGACTCCGACCATAGCAAATAGAGTCTGACCACTGACTGGATTTTTTAAAACGGAAATTACTGAATTTTAAAAACCAATTAAAAGATACATTTTTTAAAATCATGAAACAATCTAATGTTGGCTTGGAAATTTATCCTGTGGTTTTGGACTCCATTTGATTGCTGGTCACCCTTTTTTTTGCTAATGATTATTGCAGCATTATTTACAATTGCCAAGATTGAGAAACAACCTAAATGTCCATCCATAGACAAATGGATAAGGAGGATGTGGTACACACACACACACACACACACACACACACACACACACACACACACAGAGGAATATTACACAGCCATAAAAAGGGATGAGATTTTTTTTTTTTTTTTTTATCATTTGCAACAACATAGATGGACCTAGAGGGTCTTATCCTAAGTGAAATAAGTCAGACTAAGAAAGACAAATACCATATGATTCACTCATATGTAAAATCTAAAATAAAAAAACAAATAAAAAGTGAAATCAGACCTGTAAATACAGAGAACAAACTGATGGTTGCCAGATGGGAGGGAGGATGGGCAAAATGGATGCAGGGGGTGGAAGATACAGGCTTCCAGTTAGGGATGAAGAAGGCACAAGAAAAAAAAAGGCACAGCATAGGGCATATAGTCAATGATACTGTAACAGACTTGGGCGCCTGGGTGGCCCAGTCGTTAAGCGTCCGCCTTCAGCTCAGATCATGTTCTGGGATCTAGTCCCGCATCAGGCTCCCTGCTCAGAGGGGAGCCTGCTTCTCCCTCTCCCTCTGCCCCTGCTTGTGTCCCCTCTCTCACTGTGTCTCTCTCTGTCAAATAAATAAAATCTTAAAAAAAAAAATACTGTAATAGACTTATTTGTTAACAGATAGTAGCTACACTTGTGAGCATAGCATAATATATAAATCTGTTGAATGAGTATGTTGTACACTGGAAACTAATGTAACATTGTGTGTCAACTACACTCAAATAAGAACAAAATAAAGGAGGGGCACCTGGGTGGCTCAGCCCATTAAGAGGCTGCCTTTGGCTCAGGTCATGGTCTCAGGGTCCTGGGATCCAGCCCCATGTTGGGCTCCCTGCTCAGCGGGGAGCCTGCTTCTCCCTCTGCTCCTCCCACCCCCATGCTCGCTCTCTCTCTTTCTCTCTCTCTCTCTCAAATAAATAAATAAAAGAAGAATCTTCTTAATCTTATTTAATCTTCTTAAATAAAAGAAGAATCTTAAGCAGCCCACACATTTGTACTAGGGCTCCTCCTGCTGGACATTTTCTACAATTGCACTTCTGATTCAGATAATCTCAGACTTGATTTGCTCAAAATTGATTTTTTTTTTTTGCTTTAAGATGATTAACGAATATAAGGGTATAGTTATGCTTATTCTTTTTAAAAAAGATTTTTTAAAGATTTATTTATTTATTTTAGAGAGAGAGCACTGAGGTGCAGAAGGAGAGGGAAAGCACACTCCCTACTGAGCGCGGAACCCACCACAGGGCTCCATCTTACAACACTGAGATCATGACCTGAGCTGAAATCAAGAGTTGGACACTAACAAACTGAGCCATCCAGGCATACCTATGTTTATTCTTTTAGAAAAATAAAATATTACAGAACAAAATAGTTATACTGAGTGTCTCCATCCTTTTCCAGTTCTCACTCCCTTTCCTAAAAGTAACCACTTAGAGCAATTTGGAGTTCATGTCCTTAGACCTATTTCATCATTGATGTCCATTATCATGCACAAATAGAAACACACAGTTTTGTTTTCCTTTGCTTTTCATGACTGGGTTCATGTTCTAGGCCTTTACTTGCCACATTTTAACATAAACTTTTCCTGTTTATGTGAGGTTGTGCTTGAGGGCAGCTTTCATGCAAAGAAAAAAACACTATTGGCAATTACTTTGGCTTAAAAAATTAATTCTAGCTATTAAACTTACAAATTCAAAAACTTTATTTCTCCATACATTTGTCTATTTAATTTATGAATCATGTTTTTCTATTTAAAAACCTAGGGGGTTGCCCGGCTGGCTCAGTCGGTAGAGCATGGCTAAAAATTTAGTAAAATCTAAGTACTTATGTTATTGAAATATAACTTTCAACAAAAAAATCCCAATCTGATATGTTTGGAATCAAAGAGCTATTCCAACAGCTATTTTTATATGTTAAATTCTGTAAAATGTTGCAAATAAATTAAATACCAAAAACTGTAAGTTGTTCCTAAACTTACCACAGAACTATTAATAACATGAGTTAGATTTATATAAACAGCTGTTTGTTCCATTCTAAACCTTTGCAGATTAAAAGTCCTTTACTCCATTATCCCTAAGCAAGTGGAGCTTGGAATTCCCACTTCTGTGTCCTGGGGTGTGTTGGGGGGAGAAGGGACAACTCATTTTGGACAGAGAATGCAGACCAAGATAAGAGATTTGATGTTTCTCCTTGACCCTGACTGACAAAGTGAGTCCTTATTTTAATAACATAAGTACATCTGTTTTCTCATATCTTCGCCAATCCAGTAGATTATCATTGTACTGAATTTTTGGCCAAAACTAGAGCCTATAAGCCTTTAAGTTTGTTTTCTACATATTTTTTCACTTGAATTGTTCATGAGAATTTTTCCATTGCCGTATGATTATTCCTACCACTGTCCCCCACCCCAATTTTATGGAAATATAATCTACATACAATATCTACATTATATTCCATCCAGTAAATGTAATCCTTTGATGTAACCACTCACTTCTCATTGGATATTTAGGTCCAGCTCCCAATGCTTACAGTTTGGATTCAGTATTTTAAAGAATGCTGTGATGAACATCTTTGAACATACAGGTTGCGCCCACATTCTGAATCATTTCTTTAGAAGAGGGTACCGGGGGGCGCCTGCGTGGCTCAGATGGTTAAGCGTCTGCCTTCGGCTCAGGTCACGATCCCGGGGTCCTCGGATCGAGTCCCGCATCGGGCTCCCTGCTAGGCGGGGAGCCTGCTTCTCCCTCTGCCGCTGCCTCTCTCTATCTCTCTCTCTGACTCTCATGAATAAATAAATAAAACAAACAAACAAAAATTTTTTTTTTTAGAAGAGGGTACCGGAAATACCCTAAGGTCTGACTTAGGCCAAAGACTGTGAATATTTTTATAATTTCTGATACATATTGTCAAATTGTTCTCCTGAGCAATTTATAAACTTACAATAGCATCAAGCATTGAATAACACTTTTAAAATATTTTTTCGCTATTTTTGGCTAAGGTATGTCCAAGATGTTGAGGTGAAAATTGCACCTCATTAAATCTGTATCTCATTATTACTAGAAAGATGAAATCATTCTCCATATTTGCCACTTGGGGATCGTCTCCTGCAAATCATCTATCAATATTCTTAGCTAAGTTGTTTAAAAAAGAGATCAGTAAAATTCCTTCCAGGGCAAAGAAAGTGGAAGAAAACCTGCCAAGAGTGAAAGAGGGTTTTCTTCTTGGGGCACCTGGGTGGCTCAGTCGTTAAGCGTCTGCCTTCGGCTCAGGTCATGACCCCGGAGTCCTGCGATTGAGCCCCGACGCGTTGGGCTCCCTGCTCAGTGGGAAGCCTGCTTCTCCCTCTCCCACTCCCTCTGCTTGTGTTCTCTCTCTCGTTCTCTCTCTCGCTGTGTCTCTCTCTGTCAAATAAATAAATAAAATCTTTAAAAAAAAAAAGAAAGAGGGTTTTCTTCTTGACATTCAGTGGCATGGGGAAAGAACTGTCATACATAAATCTTTGCAACAATTGCTGGAAGAATGCCCAAAGTAGAGAGCAGATCAGGTACTTTAAATCCCTTATCTGCTGTGCTGTGAGCCACAGTGACGTTTTGAGGCAGTATGGTTTGGTGGGGAAAGCAAGGACTCGACACACAAACTTGGGTTCTGTTTCTGGCTCTAGCCAGTCCTAAGGGACTTTAAGAGATCACTTAACCCCTTCAGCATCACTGATGGGGATCGAGTTGCCCACTTTCCTGGAAAGAAACAGGATGATGACTCCAGGACTGCCAGGCTGGAAGCCTGACATGCCCGAAGTCCCCGGAAAGTTCTGGCAACAGGTAAGGAGAGACACCCTCATTCACCTGACACCTCCTGCAGTACAGGAGGTAAACTGAGGCACAGGGAGCCAGGGTGGCACCACCTGCCTGTTTCAGGAATGGCTGTGTAGGGTGCCATGGGCATGATCTGTATCTGTATAAAGCTGACAGTTGGCTTAAGGAGACAAGGAGTAAAATCATAAAGACCTAAGTTATGCTGTAACACTATGGATATCTACCTCTCCAGGCTTTTTGAAGTCCTCAGCTCACTGGATTGCCTACCTATTAAATCCTCTCAACAACCTTATTCCGCCCTTTCTCCACCTAAGTGAGCCATTGGTTTCCGTTTCTTGCAATCAAAACCTGGAATATATATATATATATATATATATATATATACACACACCAGACACGTCTCCAACTCTTGTAGGACATTTGTCATTCCTTTCGACTGCCTGACCAAATTGAGACATTCTTTGTCTCAAATCCAAATGCCTCCTCAGAGTAGAAACCAATCATTTGTTCATTCACTCATTCATTTATTCATTCCTTCATTCCTAAGCACCTACCCGGTTGCAGGCTACATGCTAATCTGGGACACATCCATCACTGAACAAAACAGGTAAAAGTTCCTGTCTTTCTGAGGCTTATGTTCTAACATGTGGGAGACAGGCAGTAAAGAATAAACTTATTGAGCAAAGAAGCTGGAGGATGAGAAACACTATAAAAAGGTAAAATAGAACATCATGAGGGGTTTCACAGAGCCATCTACGGTGCAGGCTGTAATTTCAAATACTGAGATCACCATAACTTCATGGAGGCAAGATAGGAGCTAATGCAGTAGGTGAGAAAGTTAGCCGCACAAACAGCTAGGAGAAGGACTTCCAGGCAGAATGAACATTGCAGGCAAAGGCGCAGGGGCAGGAACATGCCTGGCATGTTCCAGGAGGCCACTATGGTTGAGGCGCAGAAAGAGGAAAGGAGCAGGAAAGAAGAGGAGAGAAATGGGCCGGGGCAGGCTGTTTGGCTCTGACTCTGAGAGGGATGTGGGAGCAACTGCAGAGTTGTGAGCAGACGAGTCACATGACTCAATGGTTGAAGAACTACACTCTATGTGTATGTTTGGAAGTTTCCCTAATAAACAGTTAAAATAAAAGGCTGACTCTAGCATCTGGGTTGCAAAGAAGCCATGAGGGATGGGACAAAGTGGAAGCAAGGAGACTCATTAGGGTCTACTCAGTAATCCAGGGGGGGCGATGACCAGGCTGGTTCCAGTAGGTAACTGCATATTCCTTCCTTCTCTCTTTCTGTGTCTGTCTCTCTCTCTCTAATGGACTAGTTATAAAAATGGACAAAATATTCTACGTAATACACACAGCACAGTGTCTGGCTTGCAGCCCTGATTAATGTTCTGCCCCTTGTAGATGGAAGAATGGATCCTATGGACGTTAGGGAGCACCCACTGCAGCATGACAGGCTCTGCTCTGCCAGCTCGGCAGGAGGTCAGCCCACTTGGGCATATGTTCTCCAAACCTGCAGCGACCTAGCAGCTCAGAGAGACTGAGAAGCGCAGAAGCACAAACCTTACTCAGCAGCCAGATTATTTTAGGGCGTGGGTGTTAAATCATACTGCAGTTCATCGGCGTTCTGTCAATGGTAAGGCCTGGTTATCTTGGGGAAGCAAGGAGGTTGGGTCAGACATCTACTTACGAATTCAAAGCACAGTCAGGATGGGTGCTGTGGTCCACGCACTTTAAGAGCTTCACTGGTCTACGGAATGAAAAGAAAGAATATTTAAGGGATTATTTAAATGACTCTCACTCATCAAACATTTTATGATGTGTCTACAAAGTATTGGGGATACAAAGTCTCTGACCTTGAAGAACACACAAACTTTTTTTTTTTTTTTAAGATTTTACTTATTTATTTGAGAGAGAGAGAGAGCACAAGCAGGGGGAGCGGCAGGCAGAGGGAGAAGCAGGCTTCCCACTGAGCAAGGAGCCCGATGCGGGGCTTGATCCCAGGACCCTGGGATCATGACCCAAGCCGAAGGCAGATGCTTAACCAACTGAGCCACCCAGGTGCTCCCACACAAACTATTTCTTTTAAGAAATATTAACTAGCATTTATTGAGCACTTACTATGTACCAAGAAATTTGATTATGTTTATACAGACCATGTCATTGAATCCTCTCAACAACCAAATGGAGCGGGTATTACCATCTCCAACTTAGAGCTGAGAAAGCTAATCAGTCACTTGCCCAAGTACACACAGTAGCCATTGTGGAGCTGAACTTGAACCTTGCAGGCTCACGCCAGAGCCCAAGCATGGAACCACTTCTGTAAGGATGGAACAGGCTTGCTTGGAAAATCCTCCTGATGAGGTCTTTGGCCAGGAAGTTGGACTTGACGCACACGGGTGATGGCTAGTACCCAGGCTTCAGCAAAGAAGCTACCCAGTAGAGGGAGAAGATGCGGAGTCCCAGGAGGGCAGGGAAAGCAGAAGAGAGAGAGGAGCCAGGTAGCTGCGGCACACTGGGCACTAAGGAGGAGGCAGGCCAACAGCGGCTTTCTCCTGGCCAGGTGCTGGAAGGGACTCTGGAAAAACAGGAAATGCGTTGTTCGCTTTACTGCTCCCCAGGACTTGACTACTCTCTGGTAAAGTCTATACTACGCAGGTATTTGTTATGAGAATAGCTTGTTGTTGCTGTTTTCTGCCCCCAACCCCCAAAGTCATTGAGTTTCATGGAGTCTGGCTCAATACAGAGCTCACAGAAATCAACCAGGAGGCAAGAGAGGCTCTGAAAAGAGAAGAGCTGGCCAAAATGTGCAAGAATCTTGGGGAGAATTGACGGCCACAGGACAGAGACACGTCACTTGAATTGTGTGGGGCAAGAGGTTGTTAGGGGAGGAGGTTGGTGTGTTAACCTTGGTCACTCTCCCAAGGTAGACCTTTCGTTATCTCCTCTGCGCTCCCAGGAGCAATACAAATCCCAGCTGAACACTGGAGCCCAATGGGCAGTAAAGAAGAGGGAGACGGGGAGCTGAGCCAGGCTTGCAAGGGAAGAGCCCCGAAGGGCAGTGCAGGTGGGGACAACTAGAGCAAGTGAAAGCAGGCTGAGTCCCCTAGGACAGCCGTGAGCGGGGAAGGACACCTTGGGCTCTGGCTTGGGTCACCACATGTGGCCTGATGACTTACAAAGACAGCCTCCTCAAGGGAGTTCCTGGGCCAAAGTAAAGTGGTCCTAAATGTGGAATTTTTAGGCACAATTTTCCCCATCATTGAGCTGCTTTAGCAAAGACCTGCCTTTTAAGGCAAATTTATGAAAATCTGGTGCTTTCTTGTGATGAGCACTGGGTGTTGTACTGAAATGTGGAATCACTATACTGTTCACCTCAAACTAATATTGCACTGTATGTTAACTAACTGGAATTTGAATAGTCTTAAAAAAATAAAATACAACCTGGTGCTTTAAGAAAGGAAGGGTCCTAGAGTAGAAAGAAAAGAGCATCCTTCAAAGCCATACAATGTTGGGTTCAAAACTCAGCTCTGTCCCTGAGTGGTGACCTTGGAAAACTTATTTAATCTCTCTGACCCTTAATTTACCCATCTGCGGAAAAGGGATATTTACATAAAGCTTAACAACAGACACAAGGAATCTAAGACAAGTCTAGAGAGAGGTTACTATTGTGGGCAGGCAGGAAGGCTGAAAGGGAAGATGAGAGGAGACTCTGAGCTGCTGGTTATGTTGTTGTGTGTTGAACTTGGGAAAATTCATCCAACTGTGTACTTATGGTTGGTGCATTTTCCTGTACATAGTCTATAGTTTCCAAAAACAGTATTTGCGCTTTTTTTTTAAGATTTTTATTTATTTATTTGACAGAGACACAGCGAGAGAGAGAACACAAGCAGGGGGAGTGGGAGAGGGAGGAGCAGGCTTCCTGCAGAGCAGGGAGCCCGATGCAGGGCTCCATCCCAGGATCCTGAGATCATGACCTGAGCCGAAGGCAGACGCTTAACCAACTGAGCCACCCAGGCGCCTGCTTTGTTTTGTTTTTAATAGAGGGTGGTAACACCTCACTTTTGAGCTTCCTGAGAGCGTTAACAGTAACAGAGGGGTACACTGATACAGCATCAAGCTGTGAAAAACAGCTTCGAGGGGCTCTTTTTCTGGCAAAACGGGGGAGCAACCCATATTTCCAGTGGGCTTTGCTCAGCTGGGAGGATTATCCAGCCCACAGAGCTCATGAGAAGGCATAGTGCGGCAGAGCCAGCTGGATGGTCGTCGGGGCTGGACAAGACTGCAGATGGAATTTCCACTCTGCTGTACCCACGAATTTTCAAGAAAGCGACCCAGTCCTTGCAATGTTGCACCTCCACCCTGAGGAACCAAGCAGGGCTGCAGACTTAGGCATTGAAGCGGAGAAAAGCAGGAAGCAGCAAGGTAAGGAGTTCCCAGGGCAGGGGAGGGTTTTCAATGGTACTTAGGGATTCAGCCTAACTTATCTAAATTTCCAAGAATCAGGGGCCCCGGGGTGGCTTAGGGTGTGACTCTTGGTTTCAGCTCAGGTGGTGATCTCAGGGTCATGAGATGGAGCCCAGCGTGGGGCTCCTCACTCAGCATGGAGTCTGCTTGAGATTCTCCCTCTCTGTCTCCTTCTGCCCCTCACCCCCCACTCACACGCATGCGCTCTCTCTCCAAAATAAATAAAATCTTAAATTTCCAAGAATCAGGAAAGCCTGCAGGCAACACCTGATTATAAGTACATAAAGTACTTAGCCCATAATGTGCTCAATCAATGGTAGCTGTTATTATTTTCCTATTGGTCTACTGTTAAGATGCATTTCTCTGTAAGAATCTTAAGCAAACCCACCCTAGCGTCTATCTTGGGCAAGGATCCGTGGCATCCAAAGATAAAGGGACCACAGTGCCTGTTCCCAGGTTACTCACCTGCCAGAAGCAAGGGAGGGGAAACAGGACATGCACAAATGAAAAGGGGTTTCTATTTGTCCTTGTAGCATCTTTTAAAGAGGACTCTGGACAAAAGTGGGTGGGACCCAGGCGGAGCCCTGGCCAGAAGGCACTCCCAGCCCTCACACCCAGTGACAGCCCAGAAGGCACAGTCCTGTGGCCCTTAGAGCTGATCCCAGCAGAACACATTCAACAGCCCCGTGCTCTCCAAAATCACTGCTCCACCTTTGAAATTGCACACTGATTATGATATACCACCTACAGGTGATCGTTAATACAGCTGTACTGAAAACCCATTTTCTTCAGTCTCTCTTCCAGGATTTTCACAGTGCCTTCTCCACAGGATTCCCTAAAATATAAAAACATGTAAGTAAAATTAAAGGAGGAGGAAAAAAAAGGAAGCTGTTTCGGGGTGAATTAAAATTTCCTATGACCACGTGCTTCCCGGGTTATTCTCCTTTCTGAGGGAATACGCGACAGTAACCCCAAAACTGCCGCTTGCGGGGAACCCGCGGTACCCCAGGAGACCGTGCGCTGAGCTCCAAAGTCTGCGGGTCCAGCGCACTGGGAGGGCCTGGTCTGGCGCATGCGCAGTGCGCCCCACCCAGCAACGCACCTCAGTGACGCGCCCCAGGCCAGCACAGGGCTGCCAACGTGCTCACCATACAGTGTGTGTTAGGTTAGGCTTTAAATGAAAACAAGAACATACAAGTCAAAAATTAGCAAAAAATGCAAATAAACACAAGGAAAAAGAAATCACCCCAATCGCTTATCACTAGGGCCAAGTGCTGCTAACATTTTGGTGTATATCCTTCTAAACGTTTGAAATACATTCCTTCCCACGAGACTTTTAAACTATAATAGGCTTCTGCTGTCCGATGCATTTTGTATTCTGCTTTGGCACAAGTATACTTCTATATACTTCTCTGCTGTTATTTTTAAATTCCTGCATGGTCTCCCTTACATAATCAGAACATGATTCATAAAACCCGTCCCCTCTTGTTGATGATCAAGTTTGGTTCCTATATCAAAATATAGGATATAGGAAATATATCCTATATATTTAGTCACACTAAAACTAACCTTGTTGGAGCTTCATTTTCAAACACATCCTTTAATTCTTTATTCCCTTAGCATAAATTCCTGGAAGTAGGTTTTCTGGCACTAAGGTTTTGAATGCAATTTAAGGCTCCTTGATAGCGTCAAAGCACAAAAATTCAACTGAGTAAATCTGAAAATCTAATTGGCTTTATTCAATGATTCAGGAATAGAGCGGCATCCCTCCTAGTACACAGGGAGGTGCTCTGAGAAGTCCTTGGAAATGGAAGGCTTTGTATCGTTAGGAGGGTGTGACAAGGAAGTTATTAACAAAAGAAAAGAAAGGATTATTTCAGGCCAGGTCACCTTCTCTTTGGGGGGAAGGGAGAGGCAAGGATTTAGTGTGCCGATGACCTCGCTGTGGCTGATCAGGAAATTTCAGATTGACTGTTGAAAGGTCACATTTCTGGGAGAGGTTGAAACTTGGTTTGCTACTGCAGGGAGAACTGACTCCATCTGGGACCCACTGTTACTTTTTTGTTGTTGTTATGGAAGTAGAGTTGATACACAAGGTTACATTATTAATTGGGCCTGTTGTTTCTTTTCCAACAAGAGGCAGTGCCAAATAGCACTCTCTGCTGCCCACCCGGTCACCATGTGAGTGTTCATTTCCCCACACTCTCCCCCGCTGGGAGTCCTGCCCTCCTGTGGCCATAATTCAGCAGGGGCAAACAGCACGAATACCAGCAGCTCTGGCAAGCAGATGTGGCATTCATGTCACCGGCAGCCCTGCCTCAGGTTACCTGGAATGAAAAGAGAAACAGCCTCCCCACTGTAACACTAATAGAGAGGGAGTAGACAGAGTGGAAATGAGTGACTGGAGGAAGTTTTCACAAAAGAAGTGGAATTCTAGGCATTACAGGAATGATGAGGGCAGGGTAGGTTAAGTGACATCATGTTTTAGAACCTAGCCAAAATCTGGGATGAAGTCCTTCTCCAGGACAAGCTCACTACTGAGAATTTTCAGGAAGCAATGATGTGGGGGTTTCAGGACATCTGGATATATAGAGGTCAATGGATTATTTTACTATTTGTTTTTTATAATGGCAGCTAAAACAATGCTAACCACAATCAGGTATCAGCCATATTGTTTTTAGCTCTTTGTCTATAAGTTGTTCTTTTTTGCCCCTAAAATCTGAGCAGTTCAGGACCCTCACTTCCTTAGCTCATGACCCGTAACTCCACTCTGGCACAAACATACAACCATGTGCTCTGGGCCCTTTTATCAACTCTGGCTGTAGCAGAAATGTTGGTCCAAGATAACGTTGAATTGCAATTTCCTTATCTCACTAAAGATAGGTTCAAAGGGCAAGCTGTCTCTGACAGAAACGTTAAAACAACAAGCAAGCATAATTTCTAGACAAAGAGCAAATTCCCACAGAAATACGAAAAATAATATACACTGTTTGTTCTTTATGCAACATAAGTAAAATTTGTCTTCCAGGAAGAGAAATGCAGATCCTGGTATTACTATGTAGTAAGTCATCTGCAAATTTTTTTTTTTTTTTTTTGAGAGAGAGAGAGAGAGCACATGAGAGGGGGAGGGCCAGAGGGAGAAGCAGACTCCCCGCTGACCAGGGAGCCCGATGCGGGACTCGATTCTGGAACTCCAGGATCATGACCTGAGCCGAAGGCAGTCGCTTAACCAACTGAGCCACCCAGGCGCCCAGTCATTTGCAAATTTAATCTCTTGTTTAAGAGACAGGAAAAAGGGCGCCTGGGTGGCTCAGTTGGTTAAGCGACTGCCTTCGGCTC